>NC_068338.1:17984401-18284401 GCF_014633365.1 Diospyros lotus
GGCGCTAGTCAGGCACCAGCTTGGGGCCTAGTGCCTAGGCATGTCTGGGGTAACTGTAGAGAATGGCTTAGAATGCATAGGAGTATGCTACTTGTAGAGAATGGCTTAGAGAAGGGTTTACTGAAAATTTTATTTTATTTATTTTTTTATTTTTATTTTTTTCATTCTTTTCTTAATATTATTTTCTCTCTCTCTCTCTCAAACCCACCTCCGTCAATCGCACCGCCGCCCCCTGCCAACGCAGATCACACTGTTGTCTCCCCCGCCAAAGCTGCTTGGACTACTGTTGCCCCACCCAGTCAACTATAGAAACCCACTGCCGTGAGAGAGAAATCGAAGAGACGATTGGCGGCGGCAATGACAATGACAAGAGAGATAAATTGAGGCCAAGGGAAAATATCGAACACAAATCCAAACACACAAATCGAGGCCAAGAGAGAAATCGAGGCCAAGGGAAGTTTTTAAGTCTTCGAAAATTAGGTGCCCCAGTATGCTAGGCATCAATTGGGCCCGACACCCAAGGTGCCGATTTTCCTATATTCGCGGTGGCCTAACGCCTCAGCGACTGGCTTTTAGAACATTGATTTTTTAGCTTATTATAACATCACACATGGTGTTTCTATGTTGCACAGTTTGGTTTTAGAGTATCAACTACGAGATGGAACATGACCTTATCACTTATCTTCATTCACCACCACCTCATGAAACTTTTTCATATGAAGATGGTGTTGGAAATTTATCTCATCATCCCCTCACTAGAGGGTTGCATCAATAAGGGCATTCAAAGTAAAATTTTGCCTTATTGTTCTTTTGCAAAGATTTGTATTGTCAATGTGACTTTCAAAAGTCCATTGACATTATGAATGTCATCCCATCAATTCTAAAACGTAGTTAGGACAAGGTGCAGTTAATGGTGATGATGATGAGCATAACATCATCCACATTTATATTTTTAAAAAACTTACATTCCATATATTCAGTTTTCACTCTATTTAATTTAAAACCTTTAGATTCTAAAGTGTTTTCCATATTACGAGCTTAGTATTCATGCATTCTTTTGTCTTACCCATCAACACAATGTCATCTACAAATAACATACACCACAACGCCTTTGCCTAAACATGTTGATGGAGGATGCTAAAAGAAACCTCTAAAGACATATGAGAAAAAACTTAAAATTGGTTCTAAGGCCCAAGATTAATTTCAGAATGTTTTGGATGAAGAAAACCTCCAAGAAGCTTTGTTAGGCTTAATTTTGATATTTTATTCAAAGGTATTTTTGTCAGTTTACATTATGTTTCCTAAAGTCCTTTTGGTAACCCTACTTATGTGTTTAGGTTTTATTTATATTCTTTTCCTAGTCTTATTACTAATAGGTGTAGATTTCATTTAGTTTCCTCATAGGAAAAAGATTTCTAATCCTAGTAGGAATATAATAACTAGAACTCTACAAAGAAAGTATTGATGCTCCCTTTGAATAATATGATGCAATTCTAACCCTAGGTGTGACATCTAGATGATATTTCTCTCTTGCTCCCTAATATTTCAATTCCAAATTCTGATTTTCGTAACCCTAGTTTCAGACTAATTTTCAGCCCTGAAATCCATCTTTTCAGCCTCCTTTTTACCTCTAAATTTTCCCCCCAACTCGTTACATATCAAACCCTAGCCTTTTCAATAATTTTCCCTAGCATCCTAACCCTAAATAAGCCTCTAATTAGTCAGTATTATCAAAATACTAGATTTGTCCTACATCACACGTCTAGTGAGTTCATCCATTACTAGGGGCAAATAACTAAGGACTTAAAGCAGATCCTTGATTGAGTCCATTATAATTGGAAAAGCCTTAATATTTCCTCCATATGTTCTAGCACATGTTTCTACATCATGATACATGTCTAAAATAACTTGCATATAAGCAATTCTTACTAATTTCTTCTCTAAAACATTCCAAAAGACTTCTCTACGAACTTTGTCATAAACTTTTTCTAGATCTATAATTATATGCAAATCCTTTTGTTCATCTCTATACCTCTCCCTTAGGCACCTTTCAACAGATATATAGCTTTCGTTGTTGACTTACTAGGCATGAGACCAAGCCGGTTTTCTGACATCTTCGTTTCTCTTCTTAATTTTTGCTCAACCATTCTCTCACAAGGTTCCATAGTGTCACTCGCCAACTTAATTTCTCTATAGTTCCCACAATTTTGAACACCTCCCTTATTTTTTTGTAAATAGGCACTAAAAGGCTCTTCATGCACTCATTTGGCATCATTTTTGATTTAAGGATCACATTAAACAATTTTGTTAACCAAAACCATCTTCATCTAAGTTACCAATAGTCCCAAAACTTAAAACTTCCTACACACCAGGATAAACACATGCAACAATTTAATTATCAGGTTGATGGCAAGATTTGAACCCAAGACCTTTGCCTGCTCTAAAACCATCTCAATTTTTTTACCACCAAACTTATCCAAAAAGTTTTCAACTATTAGGAAGGGGCCCAACAACCCATATCAAGCTTTCCAACAGAGAGTAAGCCTTTTTCTTTGAACAAAATCTGCCTCCTTCAAGCTGAAAAGTTTTCATGGAAACCTTCCCACCAGTGCATTCCAAACCTGTATTGCTTTTAGAGGAAGAACACAAAGGAAGGCATGGGTACTTGAGACGCAAAGACTTAACCTTATAGTGCACAAGAATTGCAACTTGCAGCAATCAAAAAATACATTATGTTAATAATTGCAAAATGTTAATTCCCTATCTTATTTTTTCTCTTCCCACATGGGGAAAGAAAGGTATTTTAATTAAGAAATCATAACGGAATCTAAGGATAAAATACTTCAAATATACCAGTGTCTTTGTAGGTCATAAACTACTGAAGTTTAGGAAATATTACCAACGTTATAAAACATTCATTGACAAAGGTAACTGAAGTGGCCCCTAAAATCATTGGTAAGGCATCTTGGTCATGCTTCATGCTTATTTGTGTACAAACAACCCAAGAACTGAAAGAATCTTCCAACACTCAATCATACTTTCATTTTCTTATACATTTTATTGAAAAGTAAATACATTTTCTTGTAATTATAATTTAGTTTCAAAATGTTTCCCAGTCACATATTTTTAGGAACATGTCAGAAAAACCTGGTCAAGTTACCACTTCATGTCAGACAATCCAGCATAAACTGATGCCTGATTGACACCAAGGACAGACTATGAAGTTTGTTTCCCTCTTTTCTTAGAAAAGAGAAAAATTAAAAAAAAAATAGAGTTCGCAGAACAAAAGGAGAGGACAAGAAAGTTTAAAGAAAAAACTAAATATAAAAGTGAAAGAAAAAAAAAAAGGTTACAGTTAATAAGTCTACATTTTGCTCACACAAATTATAAGGATACTGAAGCAAGATTTCCTGCAAGAGGCATTTATCAATAATGTAATCAAGTGGCATCTCAAATACAGCTGCCAAATTCTTCATGCAATCTCCAGTGCTAAAATTGGCATTATTATCTGAACTGAGCATACTCTGCCAACCACTTCCACCTCGAACATTTGCCAGAGGCACTTCTTCTTTCTCATCATTCCTCAAGTCCAGAGTTTTAACATGAGAAGACTCATTTTTCTCAACCAAGATCTCTTGACTATCATTGCACTCTTTACTGTGATAATTACTTAGACCAATTGCAGCAGATGGATTAGGGTTACTGAGAATTGGAAGATCAGCTCCAAATTGATTCTTGGAACTGGCAGTTAAATTTTCCGCATATACCTTGCAAGGTTCCTTCACAGATGAAAAGTCGAAACAAGGAAAAGGTTCTGCAGTGTCTGCATGGCCTCTCTCTCCCTGCTTTCTCATCAGGTCATTTCTAGACAATACTGGGTTCATGCTGAGAAGATTGGAATCATATTTGACCTTCCCTTGTTGCCGAGTAAATAGCTTTGGTGAAGCCCAGCATCTGCTTGAAAGTTGATCGTTGTTATTAATTTCGTCTGTCATATAATTTTCAGTAAGAATCATATTGCTCAAATGGAGATTAACCTTTTCCAATACTCCAGTATTTCCAGTGAGCATCTTCAACCCACATTCAGAAGTGTGGGAAGTTACATCATGTCCAGACCTTGTGTCTGGATGACAATGACATCCACAACTACTCAGCCAGCCTTTGTCATACTGACTATCAAAGTCTTGAGTTTCAGAAAAGCGTGACCAGTTAGGCTGCCCTGAATCAGAGCACCAAAGATAGTCACTCAAATTTGGTTCTCTAGGATAAGGATGTTCCAAAAGGCTATCTAGATCTTTTCTGTCATAAATTTCACAATAATCCCCATCTATGAGATTTGATGGGTCACCTATGGAAGGTTTCCATGATGAATTATCGATGAAAATACCTGATAATAAGGTTAAATCAGATAAGCATGTCTGCTCAGATGTAACCAAATTATTAGGAAGATCCCACAACTTAAGAGACTCATTTTTCTCTTCAGAACCACTTTGAGATGAACATTCTGATGATGCTGACTGATCATCAGCAGTAAAAACATCATGTACCGTGCTAGATGCCAGAGACTCCATTTCATCAACATCACTGTAGGATAAGATGTTCCATGTGCAACCATAAAATATGTGAGAAGGTTAGAAAAGATCCTAAAGGCATGATGAAGAAATGGATCCAAGAAAAAAAAAAGCATAAGCGACAGTGAAATCCAAGTTATAGCATAAATGGATTTAGAAAAAGTTGGAGATGCAAGTCAAACAAACATATTATGTAAACAAAATGAGGGTGGGAGAGCTTACGTATTCAAATCTTTTTCATCTGTCAAAGGAGAAACAAAATAGGCATCCTTTAGCAATGAAACTGTGTTGCTTAGATTCCCTCCGTTTGTAAAGATTGTTTTATTGTCATATGAAACCACCTGAGAAAGCAAATATTTTCAAGGAGGATAGATATCAGATAAATGCCTGCAACAGATCGTGTGAAAAAATAGAAGGTACAAAGAATAATTGAATGAAAATAGCACAAAATTTTGCCCTCATTTTCAAGGGGGGGAACATATATATACCTAAAGTTAGCAGGTGAAAGAGTAATTGATTGAAAATAAAATAAAGTTTTGCTCATTGTCAGCGGAGAAAAAACCTATAAACACATATAAAAAGCATCCAACCTTCCAAGTTTCTTTTTTCTTGGACAAACAGCACCAACTAACTAGCACATGTTATATTCTTGTCAAATTATCAAGGGTGGCAATCATCTCATGGGCGCTGCTTACACCCACACAAACAAGAAATGGAAAAGGAAAACAGGGAATAAAAAAAAAGCAACTTACGAGAAAACACAAAATACCAGTCCCCTTTTCCAGAAAAATGGTTTCCAAACTCCCATAAAAGCACCATACACTTCACCATAGAAGTTCCTACAGCTTGGCCCTCTTAATGAATCCTTTCTTGTGCCTAGCACCTTAGAAGATGAACCAACATCAAGAGACCCAATCATTTGGAAAACAAGTGAAAACTGAATTAGGTTGTGAAATAAGTTACAACCTAGCTGGATTTAGGAAACTAAAAAAGCAAGGAGGAAAAAACTTGATCCTGGTCCAGTGGTAGATCTTTTATTCATATCCCTAGTTAAAGTTTCTTTTAGATCCTTTGACTAGGATAGTTAAGCCATTACAGAGCGCATAAAGTCCTGTTAATTAGTATTGAAATTGATATACACTTTGTTAGAGAGAAGGTGGAGAAGAATGAAGTAGAATTCAGATATGTACCTACTACTCATCAGGTGGCAGATATATTTACTAAAGGGTTACCAAGAAGCAGATTCAAGTATCTGTGTGACAAATTACACATGCGAAAGTCTCCTATTGTTGCTGATTCATGCAGCTTATCAAACAGGAAGATGTCCAAAGGGAAGTCTGATTTGAGGGGGAATGTGGAAGAACTTAACTGAGTTCATCTCAGTTTTTCATTATCTATTGTGTTGTTGTTAGTTAGCTATTGTGTCTTGATATATATATGCTGCATGTATTGATAGCTAATTAGTTTGGCAGTGATTAGCTTAGGCTCAGCAGTATCTCTCTCTTGTATTTTGAGTTTTCATTTTTCATTCTCTCAATTGAAAAGTTCTCGAAAGCATTTCTTCTTCCTCTCTCATTTCAGTATTTTGTGCCCTATTGCCCTAATTGCTTTTACAATTAGAAATTTTTATTTCAAGGAACTCCTAAGGCTTTTTTAGTTACCAAAAAAGAAAGAAGAAAAAATTTTCGGCTTTTCATCTCCAATTTTTCACTTCACCTCCAGTTATCCTTTCCCATACAAAATTTGAAAAACTTGTTCAAATTTTGAATACTGAAAATTAGCATATTATGTTGAAAGATAAAAAATGTATTGGAAATAGTTACAGAAATTGTGTTCACTAATAATATTATTGTCATATTAAATATTGATAATCATATTATTATTGTTGCAAATTTAATACTATCAATAAAGTATTCATGATTTTGCCAATATTGTAACTTTAGTGATAATAATTTGTTAGCGACATGATTACATTAAAATCATGAATAGTTTAAATTGAGAAGGTTATAAGATTAACAAAATCAGATTGATAAGGCTATAGGATTAATATTACCAATGCAGTATTCATTACACATGTGACATCCCATGAGTCAATATGACATAGAGAGAGAGAGAGAGACTCAGGAGTTCACTAAATAGTCAAATGTGGTGGTCTGCTACATGGTCGATGAGAACAGTAGGCTACTGGGGTCAGCTGTTGCAAGCAGGTTAGAACTAAAGTAAACAACTGACTTTTTATAGCTGATTTTGGGGGCTTAAATGAAAAAGATAACCAAGTGCATTTAAAATATGCTACGAAGCATGGTGAGAGGATTACAATGCTATAAAAAATTATTAATTTTTAGTTGAGATTTGTGAAAGTGGGACTAACAGCCTAACTAAGGAATTAAGTTAAGATTATGCAAACATCATTTGTGTGAAAACTTAAGCTAGGGCAGAACCAAACAAGATAGTTGAGAGAAAACAAAATGTATCGTGTATCTTCAATAGCAAGAATGAATACCACCGCACATAACAAATAAACAGTTGAGCTATTTATATCAATAGCTCAACATACACGGAAAGCAAACAACATAAAATAAAGTAAAGACAGAAACATACAGCTATAAACTAACAACTGAAACAACTTAAAACTGCCTCAATTATCTAACACTTCCACACTCCCCTTCAGTTTAGACTCCGAATCCTTCAACATTCTTGCACTGGTCTTTACTTCTAAGCAACCTGGTATTTCTGTGAGGCCTAACTTCTTGCACAGAAGTTCAAATCGATCTCTAGTCAGCCCCTTAGTAAACACATCAGCAACTTGCTCAGCAGTGGAAACATACCGGATTTCCACCTCACCATTTTCTACTTTTTCGAGAACAAAATGCACATCAACACCAATATGCTTCGTACGAGAGTGATACACTGGATTTTCTGCCATGCTTTTGGCAACTAAATTGTCACACCACACAACTTGAGTATTTACACAAGGATAACCCAACTCCAATAGTAACTGCTTAAGCGGTTAAGCCACAAAAGCTCAATCACTCCCAAGGCAATTGCGCGGTACTCAGCCTCCCCAACAGACCTAGCCACAATTGATTGCTTCTTAAATCCCTGCACAACCAAGTTTGGACCAATGTAGACTCAATAACTACTGGTAGATCGACGAGTAACCCGACAACCAGCATGGTTTGCATCAGTGTAGGACACTAAAGAAAGATCTTTTGGTGAGGAAGTAAACACTAACCCCAAACCAATCGTGCCCTTAATATATCTCAGCAACCTCTTACACACCTGCCAGTGTTGCAATTTAGGAGCTGCCATAAACTGACTCAATTTATTCACAGGGTAAGCAATATCAAGGCGAGTGTAGGTGAGATATTGTAGTACACCAATCAGTGTACGATACAAACTAGGCTGAGAAAACAATTCTCCATCATCAGTCAAAGAAGTGCCAGCAGCCATAGGAGAACTACAGGGCTTGCAATCCTGCATAGATGCTTTAAACAACCAATCACGAACGTATTTTGATTGATTAAGATAAAGACCGATGTGATCTCTATATGCTTCAAACCCCAAAAAATAATTCACTGCTCCTAGAGTCTTTAGTGCAAAAGCACGACCAAGATCTGCCATACAAGCATGCAAAGCGACTGAACTGGAGCCAGTAAGCAAAATGTCATCAACATAAACTAATACAAACAACACATACGTAGTAGTCCGTTTGATGAATAATGAGGCATCAGACACTGATCGAACAAATCCCTAACACTGAAGTGTTGCCTTCAGCTTGGTATACCAGGCTCGAGGAGCCTGCTTTAGACTATAAAGGGATTTCCTAAGCTGACAAAAATGTTGAGGAAATTTAGAACTCACAAACCCCTCCGACTGTACCATATACACTGTCTCACTCAAATCACCATTGAAAAACGCATTATTCACGACTACTTGTTGTATTTTCCAACCAAATTGAACAACCAATGAAAACAAAACACGAATAGTAAGAGCCTTAACCACAAGGCTGAAGGTATCACCATAATCAACTCCTGGATTTTGAAGAAACCCCTTTGCCACTAATCGAGCCTTATACTTAAGGATGAACCCGTCGAAATTATATTTAATCCAGAAAATCCACTTATTTCCAATCAGATTCATGTCACTTGAAAAAGGAACCAACTCCCAGGTGTGATTCCTCTCCAAGGCCTGATACTCATCCTCCATAGCCTTAACCCATCGTGAATCTAAAAGAGTTTCACTCACTGAACTAGGTTCCAAAGAACTCACTAAGGCTTGTGAAGGAGACAAGGCAAGAGACTTGGCTCGAAGCCTAGTGAGCATAGGATGAACAAAGGGTGCTGGGATAGGCTTAACAGGCTTGGGTTTAGAAGCAATAGGCTGAGCAATAGGCACAAGAACACCAGAGGTAGGAGATGTGGCTGATACAGATGTGCCAGAAGATGACACAAAAGGAGGATCAGGGAATCCTGAGGACACAGACTGAGCTGCTCTAGGACAAAACAAAGAAGATGATGAAGAAGAGACAATAGGATGAAGAAAAGAAGTGGAATGACCCCGTGAACTTGACTATGAGAATGAGGAAGAGGAAGCGGAAAACAACTGAAGAAAGGGGAATTCAGAAGGATTAAACTCAACATTACGAGAGACATAAACTTTGCTTGAAGGATGGAGACACCAATACCAAGCTTGGTTTTGACTGTAGCCAATAAAGACATATTTCGTAGAATGGAAATCAAATTTATGTTTGTTATATGGTCATAAAAGAGAGAAACAAGTACAGCCAAACGGTTGCAACAAGTTGTAGTTAGGTGTGCGATTATATAACCTTTCAAAAGGAATTTGAAACTGTATGGATGAAGAGGGAAGCAAATTGATAAGATACATAGCTGTCTGAAAAGACTCAACCCAGAACTTTAAGGGTAAACAAGCATGAGACAACATGGTAAGGCCCATGTCAGCAATATGTCGATGCTGTTGGGTTTTTGCATGTAAGATTATTGTCTAGAAGTTGAAGAGAAGAATCTGTTAGAATGAAGAATGAAGTCCGACTGGTTTTTTGTTCTAAGTTAGATTAAGTTAACTTAGTTATTTTATTATGAAGGGTATGTTAGTCTTTTGTATAGGCTAAGTTCTAAACCTTTGTAATTTCCGCCCCTATAGTTTATAAATAGGAGGCGAGAGGCTTGCAATCGGTCATAACTCATAAATCATTATGATTATTCTCTGAATACAAGTGATACTGCCGAGAGTGAGAGAGAGAGAGGCTTAGAGATAAAGTTAGTCCTTGTATTCTCTTGAGAGAGCAGTGAACTTGTGTGAGGGAGAGAAAGAAGGTTCTTGTATCTTGTTTCAAAGCGGTTTCTAGTGGATTTATCTCTTGGAGAGAAGGCTGGATGTAGGATTGCACTTTGCAGTCCGAACCAGGATAATTCTGTGCTTCTTGGATGGTTTGATTGTTCTTTTCTCTCATTTCTTTGCAGTTTTCATTATCTGTTATCTCTATTCTGTTATGGTTTGATTTCCAGGTGAGGAGTGCAGAGAGATTGGCAAAACCTAAAGTCTTGAATTGGTTTTAAGAGCTCCTAATCATAATAGATTGGTATCAGAGCCAAGAACCCTTTCAAGAATTGCCAAGAACCCTCGAAATCTTTAGTTTTAATCCCCGTTATGGCTTCTGCACCTTCTTCTGCTAGGTATGACATAGAGAAGTTTGATGGATCAAATGACTTCGGTCTATGGAAAATTAAAATGAGGGCACTGTTGGGAAACTTGGGATTAGAAGAAGCTTTAGAGGCAGATCAAAAACTGCCCAATAATGCTTCTGAAGAACAGAAAAAGGATTTCAGTGAGCGTAGGAAGGAAATCAACAAGAGGGCCTATAACACTCTAATTCTAAGTTTAGGAGATAAAGTTCTTACTGAGGCTTTATGGTCTAAATTAGAGAGTCTTTACATGACAAAAACCCTGTCAAATAGGCTGTATCTAAAGGCAAAGTTTTTCACATTCAAAATGCAAGAAGGGCAGAAACTGAATAATCACATAGATGAGTTCAATAAAATATGTCTTGATTAAGAGAACATAGATATTAACTATGATGAGGAAGATAAATCCCTTGTATTATTGCATTCTTTGCCAAAAACATATGAAACCTTTGTTGATATATTAAAACATGGTAGGGAAAAGTTATCCTTAGAAGATGTTTTTGGAGCATTAAACTCTAAGGAGTTGCAACAGAAAGTAGAAGGAAAATCTGCTGGAGATGTCCTTACTGCTAGAAGTAGGACTGAAAAGAGAGAGTTTAAATCAAAGGGGAAGTCAAGAAGCAAGTCTAAGAATGGCAAGAAACAGTTTAAATGTTTTCACTGCCATGAGGAGGGCCACATCAAGAGAAACTGCCCAAACAAGAAGAAAGAAACCCAGGAGAAATCTAGCCCCGAATGCTCAAGCACCATGTGTGGCTTTGGTTATGAGAGTGAGGATGTCCTATAGTTTCCCTAGGTATGCAAGTAAAGTATCATAGGTTCTAGGTTTAGGGTGTTATTCTCATAGGAAAAGGGTTTTTTACCCATAGAGTCATGGTGGAGGGGGGAATGGTTTGTCTAGGCAAGGTTAAGGGATTTGGAGATGGGAGAAATTAGGAAGCATGGTGGAGCTGTTCTAGAATATTAGAAGCTGTAAAATATGTCCCTGTTTTAATAGAAAGCCTAATGTCCTTAGGAATAATTAGATAGTGAGAATTGGAGTCCTAAGAAGTTGCAAGGATCTCTTAGAGAGATGGTAGCAACCCTCAAGAATGGAGGTTATGTGGTGCATGCTTGCATTTATATGTGGATAAGCTGTAGTCACTAAAGGATAGCCTATGATAAGATTAGGCTGTGTCATTTGTTGAGGATGGCTCACAATGGTGAGCAAGGGCTAGGAAAGGTATCTAAGGCTAGGGATATTAGGGGAAGGGAAAATTGCAGGTGTATAGGAATAGAAACCATGTAGTTTGGTAAGGTCACCAAAGTAGAAATCTCCAAATCAGACCTTGTATATGTTAAAAGCCCATTATAGATCAGTTCTAGGATCTAGGGTGACCTATGTAGGCTTTGTCTCATGGTGGAGCTAGGTGAAGTGTATCTAGTGAAGATGGTGTGTTCCTAAGGAATTCCCAACCGTATATGAGCTTGCTGGAATTTAGGAAGTTTGCTGGAAATTGCTTCTGGTGTGAAGGGTTAGGTGTGTGGAGTTGTGTAATAGGTATACCTAGGTCTCCTAAAGCTAGGGTTCTTACCTATGAGGGAAAACTCTACTAATAGGACATGGAATTAGTTGATTCCAAGGCCAAGGGATGGAATTTGGAATGCTGGCCAGCAAGGAGAATCCTTTGGGATGTCCTAAACTAACCTATGAACCAGGGTATAGCAATAGGGAAATCTGGAAAATGTTTTGATCAGATTCATTGTGTAAGCTTGGGTTGAATTGTGAGAGGGAGGAAGCTAGTGTTTAAGATAGCTTTGGCTCTTGCAGTAAGGGTCCTTGTGAACAGTGAGGGGAAAAGGGTGTGTGCAAGGGTTGTCTTGTATGGTGAAGCCCTTGGTTGATCAAAATCTGGTTTAAGCAATGAAAGGAAAGGAGAGTTTTCTTGTAGGTAATGAGCAAGGGAATAGAAGGTCTAGTGTTGCCTAGGATGGGTAAAAGATAGAACCTCAAGTAATCTACCAGTGAGGTATGGAATGTTGGGTTTGAAGGATACTTAGGCTCGGGTTTGAGTGCTAAGGAGCAGGCCGGAAAATAGAATCTCTTGTATAAGAAGAGGTAATGCACTCTTGTCCAAATAAATGGCATGGAGCCATGTAAATTTGGGGAGAATCTTGGACTTAAATGGTATATCCCTTAGGTTAAAGGGGTGGAGTGCTGTTGTAGTGTCTATTTGTAAATTAAGGAAGTGCTGGGAAATGGGAAAAGTCTAGGGAAATGGCTAGACATGGCCATTGGTTATAGCAGCACATGAAGGCTTAATTTGGGTCAAATAGGTGTCACTAATCAGCTAGTATCCATGGAAAATTAAGAGAGAAATTGGTCTTATAAGAGTAGCCTAAGGAATTAGAGGTTAGAGGGAAAGGTAAGCAAGGTTTATTGCTTAGAAGGTCTCTCTATGAGTTAAGTAATTCCTAAGCCAAAATATTATAAGAATTGGAGTCTCTTATGATGGTCCAAGGGGTTAAAATTGAGTGCATAAGAGTAGCTGTGTCAATTGCAATGGTATGCCTAGGAAGAGTGAGGCAGCTTCATTGATAATTATCCAATGGGAATCTCAAGGTGTAGCTGAGGTGTTAAGTCAGTGTTTGAGATTATTGGAAGGAGGAGAAGCTGGAATGATGAGGCATAGAGATTGGAATAGGGTTTTGGACAGCTTATGGCAGCCTAGGTTACCCTAGTCTTAAGCATATCTTGGTAGACTGGTAGGTAGATAGAGCAGTCCTTTGTCTGTTGAAGCAAACATAAGAAGGGAAGACAGTGATAAAGCCTAAAAGACCAGTTTTGGGAAGCTAGGTGTAAGTCTAGCAATGCTAAGGCCAATCCGGGTATGGTGCATTGTTGATGTGATGCTGTGTAAGAAGTTTGGACCCTTTGGGATTAAGAAATAACATCATGTATGGATTTGGTTTATGGTGGAGTGTGCCTAGCTGGAAATTATGCATTTAGGGTGTATATGTTGCATTTTGTATGCAGCAGGAACCCTAAAATATAGTCTAGGTAGGAGGAGTTGAAACAGCCAATGGGCAGTCCATTTGGCTTAGTCTTTAGTCCCTCCATGGAGTATATCAATCATATTGATGTTAGGAAAAGTTATTCATTAGGAAATTCCTCGAGGAGGATAATATCTAATGAGAGTTGCAGGTTTAGTTATTGCAGCTGGAATTTATCCAAAGGTGATCCATTGTTATGTTTTACAGCATTGATTTGTTTTCTTTGATGTGTTTGTTTTGAAGTGATCAGGTTGTAGCAGGTCCAAGAAGAGGTCAGATTTATGGAGCCGGATTCTAGAAGATAATCATGCAAAATGGTGGAGATTTGTTGGGTTTTTGCATGTAAGATTATTGTCTAGAAGTTGAAGAGAAGAATCTATTAGAATGAAGAATGAAGTCCGACTGGTTTTTTGTTCCAAGTTAGATTAACTTAACTTAGTTATTTCATTATGAAGGGTATGTTAGTCTTTTGTATAGGCTAAGTTCTAAACCTTTGTAATTTCCGCCCTTATAGTTTATAAATAGGAGGCGAGAGGCTTGCAATCGGTCATAACTCATAAATCACTATGATTATTCTCTGAATACAAGTGATACTACCGAGAGTGAAAGAGAGAAAGGCTTAGAGATAAAGTTAGTCCTTGTATTCTCTTGAGAGAGCAGTGAACTTGTGTGAGGGAGAGAAAGAAGGTTCTTGTATCTTGTTTCAAAGCGGTTTCTAGTGGATTTATCTCTTGGAGAGAAGGCTAGATGTAGGATTGCACTTTGCAGTCCGAACCAGGATAATTTTGTACTTCTTGGATGGTTTGATTGTTCTTTTCTCTCGTTTCTTTGCAGTTTTCATTATCTGTTATCTCTATTCTGTTGTGGTTTGATTTCCGGGTGAGGAGTGCAGAGAGATTGGCAAAACCTAAAGTCTTGAATTGGTTTTAAGAGCTCCTAATCATAACAGATGCTTCCTTTCCACCTCACCATTCTGTTGATGAGTGTGAGAACAAGTAAATCTAGAATGAATAACATGAGATTGAAGATAAGGAACAAAAGCCTTAAACTCCCCCCCATTATCTGTTTGAAACGCACAAAGTTTGGTTTTATACTAGATTTCAGCAAGTTTATGAAATGCCATGAATGCTGATAAAGTATCGGATTTTAGTCTAAGAGGATAGAACCATGTATAACGGGTATAGGCATCCACAAAGATAACATAGTATCGAAAACCCTCTATGGACAAAACAGGGGTAGGACCCCAAAGATCTGAATAGACTAGTTCAAGAGGTGCTTTAACTGTGATATCGCGCCTTGAAAATGGAAGTTGACTTAGTTTTCCAACTTTGCAAGCATCACAAAAAGACGACACATCATTAATAGAACAGGGTACTCCAATTTTATTCAGCACCAAACATAACACATGTAGAGAGGGATGACCTAATCAATCATGCCACTATTTACAAACAATTGTTCTGGGTTTGATCTGAGTTACATTGCCAGCTTAGAGAGCAGTGTCTATTACATTGTTGGCTAGTACAATTATTATCACTAGTACACAAAGAAAGGTAAGACACTAAAGGAATTGAAACGCATGCTAGAGAATGGGCAGACTTGCTATCAACAGCAGACTTAGAAGCTAGTTCCAGCCGATATAGCCCATCCCCTTAAGGTGTCCCTGGAGCAACACATGTCCGGTAATTTTGTCCTTGATAAAACAAACATTAGAGTGAAATTCAGTTATCACATTATGTTCTCGAGTAAGCTGAGACACACTAAGAAGATTTTTCTTCATACTTGGAACATGAAGAATATTTGGAACACATAAAACAGAATTTGAGTGAGGAAAGGTTTGTAAAGAACCTGTGCCGACATGTTTTATAGGTAATTGCTTACCATTGCCTATAGTAACTTTATCTCCACCATAATATGGAGAGTGAACTGACAGATTGTTCAGACTTGAGGTAATGTGATTCGTGGCACCAAAATCCATGAACCAGGACTGATCTAGAAGAACAGACGAAGAAGTAAATTGATCAGAAGGCTGCAAATTAGGTTTAGACTGGTTACCATAGTGAGAACCCTAGGTTGAACCATAGTCAGGCATGAAAACTCCGTTAGATTCACTAAAGGAGGCAACATAAGCACGAGCATCCAATTAAGGACCATAATCACAAGCATCCACTTGAGGAACACTCCTGTTACCTCCTTGTGATCTGCCATTATTACTATAACCAGTCACTCTTTGAAAATTCTTATCAAACCTGTAGTAAAACCGATCTGCAAAATGACCAGCCTTACCACACAACTGATAGTAAATACGTCTGTTAGAATTTCTGCCACGACCTCTACCACCTCTAAAACCATTACCACCGCCTCGATTAACAAATCCTCCTCTATTATTATTATTAGATCCTCCACTACTCTGAGCAATATAGTATGATGCCACATCTGCACTCAAAGGTGCAGAAACATCAAAATTAAGAGTTGTTAAAGGCTGATTCTTAGCAGACAATCGTTGTTCGTGCATCAAAAGTAGATATTGGACCTTTTCCAAGTCTATCTCGTCCATTTGATAGGTTACGAGACTTACAACAATCTCATAATCCTGATCTAAACCATTTAGAATGGCCAGCAATAATTCATTATCATTCACAGGTTCTCCTATGGCTGCAAGTGCATGGCCTATGGTTTTGATCTTCAAAACATAGTCATTAATAGACATACTATCCTTCTTAACAGACCTTAATAAATGTTTGAGTTGAAAGGATTTGGCTAGTGTCTACCTAGCATATAAATTCTCCAACAAAATCCATACCTCAGCCGATGACTCTAAATGTATCACCTGAGCGAGCACCTCTTCACTGATTGTAGAGAACAACCAGCCAAGCAAGAGTTGATCAGAACGGAGCCAATTCATGTACTCCGGATTCACCACAATCTCACCATCAGGAGCAGTCACATTCTTCGAAGGAGTTGTCTTGTTCAGAAACGAAACAAGATTGAAGGCGCAAATGTTGCGAGAATTTGCGTCTTCCAGAAAATGTAATTTCTAGTGTCTAATTTCAGAGGAATATAGCTAAAAGCCTTCGCAACAGAAGATAAATCAGATTGCGATGTAGCTGAAAGAGTCGAGTTAGATTGACGAGAAAGAGGAGAAGAAGAAGGGGTGCCAACAATTCGATTGGAAGCCATTAACGTGACTCTGATACCATGTGAAAAATTAAGCTAGGGCAGAACCAAACAAGATAGTTGAGAGAAAACAAAATGTATCGTGTATCTTCAATAACAAGAATGAATACCACCGCACATAACAAATAAACAGTTGAGCTTTTATATGAATAACTCACATACACGGAAAGCAAACAATATAAAACAAAGTAAAGACAGCAACATACAGCTATAAACTAACAACTGAAACAACTTAAAACTGCCTCAATTATCTAACACTTCCTCAAGCTGTAGGAGCATGCTGGAAAGTGCAAGGAGGGAGTAGAGGCTTCTAGAATAAGGGTGACTCACCTCTTTGAGCTGAAGCATGCGGGTGAGGTGTTGATTGTTGAATGCAAGTGAAAGGTGCATTTAGGCTAAGTAGCAAGCTTGGAGAATGGCAAGTGTCCAGCTATTTAAGCAGCTGGTCAGCTGCTTCTCCTCGCCCATACATAGGTCATTCTCCATTCATTTTCCTAGCACAAATATCTTAGAGTGAGAGGCCCTCCAAGAAAAAGAGTTTAGACTGAGAAGTCTTCGACAAAGAGAGTCAAAGGGTGGAGAAAGGCTTAAGGGAGGAGAAAATTCTGCTAATGTTGATATTTTAAGTGCATGGTTATGGCTCTGACATAATGGTATGATGCAAGTAATATTTCAATGGCAGCTAATGTGCAATGTGACATGTTGAACGCAATATATGTGTGCATAATGTGAGCATGTTGCTGCTAAAGATACTTTCCAACAATTAGTATAAATGTGAAAACTCAAAATATAACTTCCTATTTTATATTTGAAAATTTCTCAGTTGAATACAATTTTCTGTTATTTGTTTTCTGTGAAAATTTTTCCCAAAAATAGGACATGTTTTTCACCTCTGAGCGGGCACTCTGTGTCTTTACATTTTTCCTTTATATCCATATAATGGGAGTGAAACTCTTCCAAAGTTGGGGAAGATTTGAAACCATCTTGGAGTAGTTCTTACTTCTTCCATTTTGTGGTTGTATTGGCTAAAAGATTTGTACTTTAAATCTGCTTGCAGAACTTATAGTTAGGACCTGGGGCATGATTATAATAAAGGCTCGGGTAGTTAAATAACTAATGGGCAGGGAGTTGTAATTGGGGGGAAGGCACTAGGAGAGCTACACCTAATAAGTAGGCTGTTGTAGAAGAAGTAATCAGTTTTTGATTGAATAACAAACTCTCCTGCCTCTTTGTTTTCTCTCTCTCTCTCTCTCTCTCTCTCTCTCTCTCTCTCTCTCTCTCCTTCTCTTCTTATCTTTCTGTTCTAGATGGAATTTCCTTTCGGAATTTCAGCCATTGTCAAACCCTACTTCAAGGGCTTGACAATTTGGTATCAGAGCGGTGGGGTCCTTGGCGGCTCTCTGGTGAGGGAATTGTGGGTGGAAGTTCGACGTGCGGCATGGCGGAAGGCACTCATCTCAAACAAATGGAGGCACGTATGGAGGCCTTGGAGGCGAAAGTGACACCCGTACAGGAGGATGCGGAGGCATCGCGGCCATTCGAGACAACATCAAAGAGCTGGAACGAGGCCAAGAAAGGGCCGATTTTTACAACCAAAAGATCGACAGCATGTTTAGTATGCTATCGGTGTTACCACAGTTCAAATTAGCCAGAGAATTTCCTCCAAGATCGGGAACCGAGTCAATCTTGGAGAGGGATGGAATCTTGCTTAGGCCAGAGGGAATTAGAATGTCGAACGAGCAAGGAGATTATGAACATGAATCGCAAGGCAGGAACATGGGGTTGGCAAACCACAGCCACACGCTCGTGCCAAGATTGGATATTCCGATCTTCGAAGGGGAGAAGCCGAGGTGGTGGGTTCGCCGCTGTGAGCAGTTCTTTGAATTGTACCGTGTAGGGGAGGATCAAAAGGTGGTGATGGCGGCTGTAATACCCGAGAAATTTTAAATGACTCAAGGGTAATTTATCTTGGGCAAAAATGGAATTTAAGGATAAATGAAGGGTATAACGGTAATTTATTACCGTATAGATGACCGAATCAACTGTCGGGAATGCCCTGGAGCCAAAACGGCGTGGCATTAACGAGCACCCCGAGATAGGATTTATTGTGCCGAAAGAAATCGGATCGGGAACAATTTTCGGTACAGCTAAAATACAGCTACCAATTGTTGAAGATAATGTTGCTGTTTTAGTTGCTGTTTTAATTGTTGCTGTTTTCAGTTAGTTGTGTAGCAATTAATTGTTAGTTAGCTGTTAAGTGTTAGGCGCGGTTTATGTGCTGACAGTATATAAGTCAGCCTTTGCCTTTATTATTCAGTGTGTTCAGTTTTCTGATTAATTAAAAGAACACTCGAGGTATTCTTATCTCTGTTTTCTCATTCCTCCATTTAGAAGCTTTCACTTCATGGTATCAGAGCCAAAGACCTACGTCGATGGCGTCACACAATTCAGCCTCATCCAATCCTCCTCAGTCTGCATCAACCTTGTCTGTTGCTACTCAGTCGGATTTTACGACTGTAGCGAAGGCGTTCAGTTTCGTGCCAACGAAACTTGATTCCAGTAATTATCTTTACTGGAAGGCGCAGATCATGGCGACAATTCGTGCGTTTGATCTAATGCAGTTCATTGATAAAACTGCTCCACCGCCTAAGTATCAGTATTCCGATCAAGGAGAACAGGAATCGGTCAATCCAAGTTATCTTAGCTGGATCAGATCTGATCAGCTTTTGTTAGGCTGGCTATTTTCAACCATTGACAAGGAAGTCCTAGGTCAGGTCATACATTGTGAGAGCTCACCAGAGGTGTGGTCGTTTCTGGAGAATTTATATTCTCAACAAACGGTTGCTCGCTCGTTTCAGCTGAAGCAACAACTTAGATCAGTAAAGAAGAATGATCTCTCCGTGAATGACTACCTTCTGAAAATCAAGACTATAGGACATTCCTTAGCTGCTATCGGTGATCCGATTAGTGACAAGGATCTGTTGATGGCGATACTGAATGGATTAGATGATGACTATGACAATGTCATAGGTCTAATTACATATCAGATGGACGAGATCAACATAGATAAGGTGCAATATCTTTTGTTGATGCATGAGCAGCGGTTGTCAACCAAGAACATTCCTCCTCCGGTGTCAACTGGCAGTAATTTTGAGAATGCTACAATGTCAGTGAATTATGCATCTCAAACTTCCAGAGGAGGTAGAAATTCTACTGGATTTCGAGGAGGAGGAAATTATAGAGGAGGACATAATCGAGGTCGAGGCAGATCGACTGGTAAACGATTTTATTGTCAGTTGTGTGGCAAACCAGGACATTTCGCAGATCACTGCTATCATAGGTTCGATAGAAACTTTCAGCGAACTTTCAACTCGATTGGCAAAGATAGTAGCAGCATGTCTCAGTTCGACTCTCAGGCTTTCATAGCTTCTTCTAAGGAGTCTAATCGAGGTTACTTGAACGATTTAGAGTTTCCAAATGGGACCTCATATGGACAACCTTCCTTTGATTCTCGTTCTCCTTTTGACTCCAGTCATCAGTACTCTCAGCATTCTCAACACTATCCAAATTCAAATCAATTTGGTGATCAATCTTGGTGTGTAGACTCAGGAGCTACAAACCATATCACTTCCAGTTTGAACAACCTTTCTCTTCATTCTCCCTACAATGGAACAGACAAGGTAGCTGTTGGTAATGGTAAGACTCTTCCAATTTCAAATGTTGGTCTAACTCAAATGCTTACACATTCAACTCCTATTTCTGTTCTTTCCTTACCAAATGTCCTACATGTGCCTACCATGACTAAAAATCTCATTAGTGTGTCTCAACTTACTAATGAAAATAATGTCATTGCTGAATTTCATTCCACCTTTTGTTTGATCAAGGACAAGGAAACGAGTCGAGTGCTATTCCGCGGTGTTCTTAAAGATGGTCTGTACCAACTTGCTCCAGCACTTGCTCGTGCTCAGCATCACAGTGTTTCTTCTTCCACAATCAGCAATTGTCCTGCTGTTCCTCCTAAGCAGTCTCCTACCTCATTTGTATCTGAAGGTCCTGTTCATTGCTGTAATAGACAACGTTTGTCCTTGTCTAGCTTACAATCCTCTTGTAATAACAATAGAGTGTGCAAGCAGTGGCATGATAGGCTGGGTCATCCTTCTTTCAATGTATTGAAACACGTTCTTAATAAAATTCATGTTTCCTGCAATTCTACAAATCTGGATTTCTGTGATTCGTGCAAGTTGTGTAAATTATATCAACTTCCTTTTTCTTTTGGTCAAATTTCAGCTAAGCATCCTCTAGAAATTGTCTATTCAGATCTGTGGGGTCCATCCCCAGTTTTGTCCACTGAGGGGTATCGATATTACATAGTCTTTGTGGATGCTTTTACTCGTTATACTTGGCTGTATCCTATTCGACAAAAGTCTGACACGTTAAGTGTCTTCAAGACCTTTCATACATTTGCTGAGTTGCAGTATCGGTTTAAACTTCGTGCTCTTCATACAGATAATGGGGGAGAATTTAAAGCATTACTTCCCTATCTTGCCTCCTGTGGCATTCAACCTAGGTTTTCTTGTCCTTATACACACCAACAAAATGGTGTTGCTGAAAGAAAACATAGGCATATTGCTGAAGTCGGTCTCACTCTTTTATCTCATGCTCACATGCCTCTCAAATTCTGGGTTGAAGCATTTCAAACAGCAGTTTTTACTATCAACTTGTTACCTGTTGCTCCATTAAATTTTCAAAGTCCTTTTGAGAAGCTTTATCATAAACCTCCTAACTATCTTCAGCTGCAACCTTTTGGTTGCGCATGCTTTCCATATCTTCGTCCTTATAGTAAGCACAAATTTAATTTTCATTCCACTAAGTGTGTGCTTCTAGGCTACAGTCAGGTGCATGCTGGGTATAGATGCATGGATTCATCAGGTAGAGTGTATATCACACGTCATATTGTTTTTAATCCTGATGAGTTTCCATATCCTCAATTGTTTTCCAGAACAGCTTCCTCCAATTCTTCCTCTCAGCATGCTTCTTGTTCAGGTGTGTCTACTGATGTCCTTAATTTTCTCAAACATTCGTCTGTTTCTTCCTGTTCATCTTCTCAAGCAGCACCTATTCCTTCTTCTGTTTACCCTAATGATACTTCTCATCCACCTTTTCAGCCTTCTCATTTGTCTTCTAGTTCAACTTCCCATTCTTCATCCAGTCCTGCTCGTACTCGTCTTCAATCTGCACCTACACCAGCATTCTCTATTCATCCTATGATCACTCGTTCCAAAGCCAGACAGTTAAATCATTCTTCTCCTCAAGTCCTACTGAGTTCTCTAGAACCTAATACTGTTCAAGAGGCTCTTTTAGACTCCAATTGGGCTCAAGCTATGCAAGATGAATATACTGCTCTTCAACATAATAATACATGGGATCTTGTGCCTCCTTCCTCTGATATGAATCTGATTACTTGTAAGTGGATTTTCCGGGTTAAATACAAGCCTGATGGATCTATTCTTAAGTATAAAGCTCGACTCGTTGCAAGAGGTTTTCTTCAAACTCCTGGTATCGACTATGCTGAAACCTTTAGCCCTGTGGTTAAAGCTCCTACTATAAGAGTGTTATTTTCTTTGGCAGTCCAATTTGGTTGGGATGTTCAGCAAGTTGACATTAACAATGCTTTTCTCAATGGAGATCTGCAAGAAGCTGTTTTTATGATGCAGCCTGAAGGATTTGTCAGTGCAGAGTTTCCTTCACATGTGTGTAGGCTGAAGAAGTCTCTTTCTGGTCTCAAACAAGCTCCACGAGCTTGGTACACCAAATTACGTGCTGCTCTACAAGATTGGGGTTTTGTGCGTGCTGTCTCAGATGCCTCCTTGTTTATCAAAAGAGAGTCTACATATGTGTTGTTTGTTTTGGTGTACGTTGATGACATTCTCATCACCGGTTCTGATACAGCAGCTTTACAAGCTTGTATCAAAGATTTAGACACCTATTTTGCTCTCAAGACTCTTGGGTCTGTTAACTATTTTCTTGGTTTTGAAGCTTATCGAGATGCTACTGGTCTCTATTTGACTCAGTCCAAATATACATTGGACTTACTTCAGAAAGCTTCTATGACTGGCTGTAAACCTTGTACAACTCCTATGAGTTCTGGCTGTTCCTTCACTGCTGATGGTGCTGATTTCTCTAATCCAGACCTTTACCGAACCATTGTTGGCTCTCTTCAATATCTTACTTACACCCGTCCAGATGTTGCATTCACTGTTAATAAGCTGAGTCAGTTCTCAGCTGCTCCAAAGGTCCAACATTGGCTGGCATGTAAACGTTTACTTCGCTATCTAAAGGGCACAATTGGTTTTGGTTTGAAGTTCGCTCCTTCTTCTACTGGTTTGGTTCTTTCTGTATTTACTGATGCTGACCATGCTGGTTGTAAAGTAACCAGACGGTCCACCAGTGGTGTTTGTGTGTTTCTTGGCAATAATCTCTTGGTTTGGAGCTCTAAGAAGCAAACTGTGGTTGCTCGTTCGGTTGGTGAAGCAGAATATCGGGCTATGGCGCAAGGTGTTGCTGAAATCTTGTGGTTGAAGACATTACTAACTGAATTGGGTTATCCTTTTACTGCTACACCTATTCTATGGTGTGACAATCTTGCTGCTAAGTCTATTGCTGAGAACCCTGTGTTTCACTCTCGAACTAAGCACATTGAAGTTGATGTGCATTTTGTTCGTGAGAAGGTTGAATCTGGAGATGTGGAAATTCGGTATGTTCCTTCTCAGCATCAAGTTGCTGACATTTTTACCAAGGGCTTGCCTACGGATCGGTTCCTGTTTCTATGTAACAAACTTCGACTCCACATGACACCTACTGGTCATTGTTCAGCCGTGTCTTCTCTCAGCTGAGTATGGAGTCTCGTTTGAGGGGGCATGTTGAAGATAATGTTGTTGTTTTAGTTGCTGTTTTAATTGTTGTTGTTTTCAGTTAGTTATGTAGCAGTTAATTGTTAGTTAGCTGTTAAGTGTTAGGCGCGGTTTATGTGCTGACAGTATATAAGTCAGCCTTTGCCTTTATTATTCAGTGTGTTCAGTTTTCTGATTAATTAAAAGAACACTCGAGGTATTCTTATCTCTGTTTTCTCATTCCTCCATTTAGAAGCTTTCGTTTCACCAATTAGGCTGCAATACCGAATTGTTATAAACGACTTCCGGGAAGTCAACGGAAGCTTGAAGGGGCTTCGATTTTTCATAAGGAATAACCCTTCAGTGGTTTCAAGAAGAAACAAAGAGGTTTAGGGCCAAAACGAAAATTCGGGCCTAAGTGTAATTTTTGAAAATTGCTAGAGAGAGGCCGAAACGATATTTTTTCGGAATCCTCAGGGGTCAAATGGATGTCTTAGGACTTAAGGGTCCTAAAGGCAATTATGAAAAGTTGAGGGGTTAAGTGAAAAGGGCCAAGGTCAGATAGCCTAAAAGTTGAGGGGCCAAACTGCAATTTTTCAAACTTAGCCAAAGGCAAATCCGACCAGCTATTTTTCGATCGCCAAACGTCGCTTTCAAGCATGGGGATCACACGGGCAGTGGTCGGGAAAGGCCAAGGAATCATCATGAGTCGTCGTTGGGCGTCGGGGTGGCCGGATTTTCAAGAAATTCGACCAAGAAAAGCTGGCCGCGATGTCGGCCCTGCAACTTGGTTTTGTGGTCGGCTAAAGCTCGCCCGAGGTCAATCCAGGGGAGGTCGAGCCTCCTAAGGTGATGGGTAAGGTGGCCAAGGGCATTTGGTCGTTCGATTTCGCCTATAAATAGGCGTTAGCGAAGGCCGAAAATAAGGGAGAAAGAAGCTACAAATCGACCGTGTTTTTGAATAAATTGGGAGTTCAAAGCATGGGGCTTTTGTTGCCCATAGCTTGAAGATCATTTCTGGAGAAAATGGGCCATTTTGGTCAAGGTTTAATGGCCGTTCGAGGGCTCGCCGGAAAAAGAGGCGAACGGCCAAGCTGAAGCTTTGGCCATCCGGTTGAGGGTCTTCGGGTTGTTCTTTCAGGCCATGGGATATGCCAAAGGGATCGACTTGAAGAGGGCTTTCAACTGGTGGAGTCAACTCAGATCGCCGACACGGCCGTTACCGGAGAAGATGACCGGCGCGTGCCGGTCACGCGCGGTCTTTCACGCGCGCCCAATTGCCTTAGCGGGTGCATGCGCGTGCGGACGCGTGGGCAGTCCAAAAATTTTGCGAAAAATTGCTAAAAATCCAGAAAATTATTTTACGGGACTCTATGCAAAAAGTTTTGAAGTTGGGATTCCCGATGTCTTGATTTTAACACCAAAGAGCCTCGTTTTGCATGAAAACGCAACATCCGGGTAAGTCCAGTATTTTTCCCTTGAAGTTCATAGCCTATAATGAATTGTTGTGAAATTAGATTTGAGAAAATAGTCCAGAGGTATTTATTGGAATTTTTGAAAAGGAAAAATGAGAGAAAATGAAGGAAAAATGAAATAAATAGAATATTGAGGATATTTAGTGATTAAATATTATTTTTATGATTGAGGTGATCGAGATGATGTAATTGGTGCAACTTTTGAGAGTTGGCACGAGAATCGAGGTCAAGCACGCATATTGAGGCGATGCGCACTTTTTGAGGTGTCTTGATCTTTAAACAAAGGTGAGTTGTTCTATCCTATATGATATAACTATGCATAATATTTATGAAAGATATGATTGCTTATACATGTACGATAATTATAAAAGATATGATTCATTTAGTCATATTGCATGAAAAATTGTGATATTTACATGACATGATTGTCACATTGATATTTGTGCGTGGGAATGGGATGTCAACCCCAGATTATAGCCATAATTCCCCTAGGGCAATGATGGAATAACATTAGGCTTATCCTGCAGAGGTTCGGGATTTGCCTAGGATTCCGTGCAGGGCTAGTAGGCCTGGGAAGTTACATTAAGGGCAAATGTTATTCATATTATTGCATTATGCATTCGTATATATATGTTTTTGGACCCTCACTAGAAGTTTCATCTTCTAATGGGTTATGTCCCTGGAACATTCCACGTTCCAGTTTAGACTTGCAGCTCAAGCAAGGAGCAGGTTGAGATATGACAGCACGTGATGGCGTGGCTGATGGATTCGGCGAGCTGACTCGAATATGGTTTAGTTGATGCTTTATTGATGATTAGCCTTGTTAGAATATTATGAAATCTCCATGTATTTATGTATTTCAATATTGAGGATATGATGTTAAACATGGTACAGATTCTTATGTTATAAAGTAAACTGATTACGTACCATATCAGGTTTCGATTATTGCTTCCGCATCTTTAATGTTTTGCTGGGGGTTTTGTTTGGAATTCGATACTTAAGGTTAAGTTATGTACCGAGAAAGAAAGAAAAAAATGATTTATGTATATTTTGGGCCCCAGCATAGTGACATGCTCTATAAGAGAAAAGTGGGGTGTTACAACGGCGGCATACCTTAACGATGTTGCCGACGCCTGGAATCAAAATTGGAGGTAGTCAAAAGGGCCACAGGTGTAGTGGGGAACTTTTGCGGAGGAATTGTGTGGCCGGTTCAGAGAAAAGAATATGACCGACACGATAGAAGAATTCAATAAGCTGCGGCAACAAGGGTCGGTAGAGGAGTACTTGAGAAGGTTTAAGGAATTAAGGGCAGTGATCAGAATTGCCCATCACAGCTTGTCAGAGTGGCCTACTTCGTTTCAAGTTTTATCAGCGGCCTAAGGGATGACCTGCGATCAGTAGTGAAAATGTTGGCACCGACAATAGTTAAACAAGCGGCGGAGAAGGCCCGCTTGCAGGAACTAACCTGGGAAGAAGTGTTCAAGAAGAACAGGTTGTGGAATCATTAAGGAGCACAGCAGGGAAAGGGTACAAGCTTTCCTGCGGGGGAACATTCGAGGTCGGCAATGGGAGTGGTTGGCCAAGGAGGACCCAAGAATGGTATGAATGCAGGAAGTAATAAGAATGCAACAATGGAACAAAGGAGGCAACTGGGTTTATGCTTCAAGTGCGGTGAAAAATACGGCCCTAGACATCAGTGCCGAAGATTGATGTTGAAGATGGAAGGGTCGAGTGAGGACAATGAAGCAGAGGAGGAGCTGTTGAAAGAAGTCATGGAGAAGGAGCATATAGGAGAAGAAGGTCATGGAGATGAAGGCGGCCAGATCTCCTTTCATGCCTTAAAAGGTGGCTCCATTGGAAGGATTATCCAGGTGAAAGGCCAAGTGGGAAAGAAGAGATTGGCGGTGTTAATTGACAGCAGCAGCACTCATAGCTTCCTAAGTAAAGCTACTGCCGTAAGCCTCAATTGTAAGATGACAAAGACGATTCCCCTATCGGTGGCAGTAGCAAATGGTAATAAGATGTATAGCCACCACAAGTGTTGTAATTTTACTTGGGTCATGCAAGGAGTGGAGTTTGTGGCCGATCTTAGAGTGCTAGAGTTAGGGGGGTGTGACAGTCTTCGGGATCAATTGGATGAAAACTATCAGCCCGTTAACATTTGACTTTAATAAGTTGGACGTTACCGTGGAGGTTGAGGGAAGAAAGCTGACTTTGATAGGGAATTTGGAACAAGGAGAATGCAAGCTAATTTCAGGAAGGAGATTACAGAAATTGATACAAAAGGACAATGGGCAAATCACCCATCTATACTCTCTAAGAAGTGTGTAGGTGGAGGATCAAGCAGCCAATGTGGAGGCCGAATTGAACTTACTACTGAATATGGTAACCACTTGTTACAATTTGCACTTATTATTGACTGAATTTAAGGACTTATTCCTGGAACCTACATCCCTACCACCCCAAAGACCTTTTGACCATTCCATACACATTAAACACAATGTTGAACCTGTAAATGTCCAATCCTATCATTATGCACCAGTGCAGAAGACCGAAATTGAGAACCAAGCCACAGTCCCTATGCTTCACCCGTGCTCTTTGTTAAGAAAAAGGATGGCACTTGGCGTTTCTGTGTAGACCATAGACAATTAAATTCCATCACCATTAAAAACAAATTTCCTATTCCCATCATTGAGGATTTGCTTGATAAACTCAATGATGCAGTTATCTTTTTGAAATTAGACCTTTGAGCTGGGTATCATCAAATCAGGATGCACCCATCCGGCATACCTAAGATAGCATTTCGCATACATCAAGGCCTTTATGAATTCACTATTATGCCTTTCGGCGTCACTAACGCTCCCGCCACATTCCAATCCTTAATGAACCACATATTCAACCCTTATTTGAGAAAATTTATACTGGTTTTCTTTGACGATATACTTGTCTATAGCCCAAATTTGGACCAACACTTAGCCCACCTTCGAACAGCCTTTGAAATCCTTAGGTTTAATCAATTATATGTCAAGTTGTCTAAGTGTACATTTGCTAAGAAAGAGGTGGAATACTTGGGCCATATTATTTCTGAACAGGGAGTCAGCACTGACGTGAAGAAGATAGAAGCAATGGTGAGCTGGCAAAGACCTGTAACTGCTAAGGAGTTGAGGGGATTTCTAGAACTGCCTGGTTATTACAGATCCAAAATTATGGGATAATCAATCAACCTTTAACGGAGTTGTTGCGTAAAGATAATTTCCATTGGAATCCTAGAGCTGAGGTAGTTTTTGGAGCTCTTAAAAAAGCCATGACTCAATCTCCAATGTTGCCATTACTAGATTTCTCGAAGACCTTTGTGGTGGAAACTGATGCATCTGACAGTGGGGTGGGGGTCGTGCTGATGCAAGAGGGGCGGCCATTGGCTTACATTCGTCAAGGGCTGGCTCCTAAGCATTTGGGGTTGAGTATATATGATAAGAAGTTAATTGCAGTGTTGGTGGCAGTGGATAGGTGGAGACACTACTTGGAAAACAATCCTTTTATAATTCGCACCAACCATGAGAGTCTACAGTTCTTACTTCAACAAAGAATGCACACCCATTTGCAAAGGAAATAGGTCTTAAGCTCCTAGGATTGGACGATACAATTCAGTACATGAAAGGGAAGGAGAATATGGTGGCGGATGCCCTATCAAGAAGAGAAGAAAAGGGGTCTTGTAAGGCTGTCACAGCTATAACTCCGAAGTGGATTAAAGAGGTTGTGGACAGCTACGTTAATACAGCCTTGTTACAGGAGTTACTGCCTCAATTAGCTGTCCATCCCCATAATCAAAATGGTTATACACTAACCAATGGAGTAATTCACTACAAGGACAGAATTGTGATTGGAAATGATGAGCAGCTAAAATCAAGAATCATGCAAGCCATGCATGATTCAGCAGTAGGTGGGCATTCAGGAGTGCAGGCAACTTATCATTGGATTAGGGGGTTTTTCTATTGGTCGGGGTTGAAAAGGGAGGTGGTAAGGTATTGTCACAACTATGGAATGTGACGATAATTAACCTTCTAGTTCGATGGGTATTGGATGAGGAAGCTAGAGAATTGAGGGAGGAAGGGAAGAGATTGAAAGAGAACGAGAGAAAGAGAGAGTGAGAGAAATTGAGAGAGAATAAGGACTGTATTCTTCTATTGATAATCGATAGTGTCATATAGGGAAAGATTGAGATTATATAGCTGTCCTAGGGTCCTGCCACAGTGGATTACAACCCTCATAACCAACTATTTTGTCTTATCCTAGCCATCCTTACAGCTGGATATTCTCTATAACTAACTAACAGCTGGGAAAAAGAGAATTACAATCGAACAATAAAGAGAAACAACGAAGTAAATAAATCCGCAACAAAATTAGCCCTGGCCGGCCTTGGTTCTGTGATAATACCCCTCTCTTCAGCAATTTCTTGTCCTCGAGAAATGTTTAAAAGGCTGGCGATTCAGGGAAATTGTTGTAGTAGTTGGGGAAGGTACTCCCAGGTGTCCTCTCTCATGGATCCTCCATGCCATCTGACCAACACCTGAATAAGAGGGCCCCTTGGTGGTAGATGACTCTTTTGTCCATTATAGCCTCTAGCTCCTTCGTGACTGCCTTCTCCCTGGGCAAAACGGGTAATCTTGGGTTCACTCGTTCCTGTCCCATTGACTTCTTTAGTAGGGAAACATGGAAGACCAGATGGATGTTGGATCCTTCGGGAAGTTGCAAACGGTAAGCCACCTTGCCTACCCTAGCTGTTATGGGGAAGGGCCCGAAGTATTTAGGGCTGAGTTTAGAGACTGGTCCTTGAGAGATGGACTTAAGATGGGGGTACCTCAGTCATAGATAAACATTCTCCCCTACTTCAAATTCTCAGTCAGTCCTCCTCCTATCAGCCTGATGCTTCATTTGGTTTTAGGCTAATGCCAACTCCTGCTTGAGTTGTTGTATCACCCCTCTCCTTTGCTGGAAATACTCCTCAACTGCGGCAGCTGAGGTGCACTCTTCAGTGGCTGGTAGAATTGGAGGTTTAAACCCGACTACAGCTTCAAAGGGCGACATCTTTATAGATGCATGGTGGTTGGAATTGCACCACCATTGTGCTAGAGCTAACCACCTATGCCAACTCTTAGGTTGCAGCAAACACACGCAGCGAAGGTAGGTTTCGAGGCTTTGGTTCACCCTTTCTGTCTGCCCATCAGATTGAGGGTGATAGGCAGTTGATAGGTTGAGTTTCGTACCCATGTTTTTCATTAACTCCCTCCAAAAGTGGCTAGTAAAGATCTTATCCCGATCTGATATGATTGCCTTAGGTACCCCATGCATTACTACTACCCAGTCCGTGAACACCCTAGCCACTTCTTGGGCTGTGTAAGGGTGTGCTAGCCCCACAAAGTGTGCAAACTTGGGCAGCCTGTCGACAATCACCATTACACAATCCTTGCCCTCGGATCGTGGCAGTCCTTCGATGAAATCCATGGACACACTTGTCTATGACTGTTCTGGAATGGGCAGTGGCTGCAGAAGTCCTAGATACGCCACATTCTCATGTTTGCACCTCTTACATGTATCACACCCCAAAACAAAGTCCTTAACCGTCACCCTAAGCCCCGGCCAGTGGAATAGCTATCGCAACCTCAAGTAGGTGTTTTGGATGCCCGAATGTCCCCCTAAAGGAGACTCATGAAGTGACTGCAAAATTTTCCTCTTAAGCTCCTCCTTGTGGCCTATTACTATCCTGCCTTTATATCTCAACAATCCATCTACCATCATATATCCTTCTGCCTCCCTACTTCCCAGAGCCAATTTTTCCAGCAAGCCTTTAATATGGGCATCTCCCTCATAGCTGTGGCCTTACACCATTCGGGAATTACCAGAGTCAAGGCGGCTGCATTTGCTTCCTCTTGGCACCTGGATAATGCATCTGCTGCTAGGTTCTCCTTCCCTTTCTTATATTGAATAGAGTAGTCCAACCCCATTAGTTTGGCCATCCCCTTCTTTTGAAGTTGAGTTTGAAGCTTTTGTTAGTGCAAGAACTTCAAAGACTCGTGATCCATCTTGATTATAAACCTTCCCGCCTCCAAATAATGGCGCCATTTTTCCACAGCCAAGAACTCATTCTCATAAACGCTCAGTCCAAGGTGTTTAGGACTGAGGGCTTGGCTTAGAAAAGCCAATGGCCTTCCATCTTGCATCAGAACTGCGCCTATCCCAACTCCACAAGCATCCGTCTCAAGCACAAAAGGCTTCTTGAAGTCCGGCAATCCTAGTGTGGGTACCCTGCTCATTGCCACCTTCAGCTCTTTGAAAGCAGAATCTGCCTCCGATCCCCACCGGAAGTTTCCCTTCTTTAACAAGTTTGTAAGTGGTTTGCTCATGACCCCATACCCTTTAACAAACCTGCGGTAGTAACCAGTAAGCCCTAAAAATCCCCTCAAAGCTCTTATTGTAGTGGGTTTTGGCCAACTGAGCATAGCCTCCACCTTTCTTGGATCGGTGCTGATTCCCTCCTCTAAAATTAAGTGTCCCAAGTATTCCACTTGGTTCTAGCAAAATGCACATTTAGATCTTTTGATGAATAGCTGGTTTCTTCTAAGGACCTCAAGAGTGGTTCTTAGGTGGATGAGGCGTTGGTCTAAGGTGGGGCTATATACAAGGATGTCATCAAAGAACACAAGGATGAACTTTCTTAGATAGGGTTCAAATATCCGGTTCATTAGAGATTGGAAAGTGGCTGGGGCGTTGGTGAGCCCAAAGGGCATCACCAAGAACTCAAAATGACCATGGTGTGTTCGGAAGGCCGTTTTGTGGATGTCCTTGGGCTTCATCCTTATTTAGTGATAGCCCGAATGCAAATCCAGCTTGGAAAAGAACTTGGCTTGGTGTAGCTCATCCATAAGGTCTTCAACAAGGGGTATGGGGAACTTATCTTTGATGGTTAGAGAGTTAAGTTGGCGATAATCTACACAAAAGCACCAAGTGCCATCTTTTTTCTTTACCAATAGGACGGGGGAAGCAAAGGGGCTTTGGCTTAGTCTAATGAAGAATTGGCTCATCATCTCTTTTACCATCCTTTCGATTTCAGTTTTTTGAACGGGGGCATAATGGTATGACCTAACATTGACTGGCTCTACATTCAGTTTTAGGTTAATGGCATGGTCCAAAGTTCGGTTAGGAGGAAGGGTCTTTGGTTCCACAAAGAGGTCCTTAAAGTCTACCAACAATTCATCAATAAAGGGTAGTGTGCATACCTGGTCAGCACCCTCTTGCTAGTGGCTGACAGTGAGTTGTAGCTCCCCCAACCCTTCCCTATTAGGATTCTCCTCCACTTCCACAATGGAAAACAACTGTGTGAACTGACTCCATTTGCTCTTGAGGACCCTTTGCAGCCTCTTACCTGTAATCATCTTGCAAGTAGCAACCTCTTGCCCACTTGTAAGCATCATCCTTCTCCCTTATTTTTCAAAGGAGACTTCCATTTGGTTGAAATCAAAGCTTATGGGACTCACCCCCTTCATCCAATCCACTCCTAACACCACATCGCACTCTCCTAGTTGCAACAATCGAAGGTCTGCCTCAAATTTTTCTTCCTACATTTCCCATATGAAACCCAGGCAGGCAGAATCACTCAACACCCGATTTCCATTAGCAACGACCACACTCAAGGGCAGTGTCCCAGTGAGTTGGCACTTTAGCTTCCTAGCGGTGCTATCGTCAAGGAAATTATGTGTGCTCCCACTGTCAATCAAAATTGACAAGCTACCTTCCTTCACCTTCCCTTCAACCTTAATTATCTTGTTGTTGGTGATCCCCTTGAGGGCATGGAGGGATATTTCTCCATCATTCTCCCCTCTAGGTTCCCTGAAGTCTTCTTCTTCTGCTACTTCTTTCGCCTCTAGTTCACCATCCCTATCTCCTTCCAGCAGTAACAGTTGGCGTTTGCATTGGTACCCGGGATAGTACCTATCACCACACCTGTAACATGTGTCGGGTTGCCTCTTAGGCTCCTCCAACCGTCCCCTTTGATACGGACCACTAACATTTCTTCCCCCTGTAGTTCCTTTCATCGGGTCTCTATAAGTCCCTTGCTGCCAATTTCCCCCGGACGTCACTTTATGTTGTTGTCTCTGCTTTTTCATAAGGGCTTCAACCACCAGCTCCTGCAACTTGGCACTCTCCGCAGCTTGTTCCACTGTCCAAGGCCTTATCATTTTTACCATTGGCCGCAAATCCTCATTGAGGCCGCTAAGGAAGCTAGAAACAAAGTAAGCTTTCGACAGATGGGGGTCATTGTTACTCATTAAGGACCTCAACTCCTCAAAACATCTCAAGTAAGACCCCACATTCCCCACTTGTCTTAACTTATTGAATTCCTCTATAGTGTCCGACATGGTCCTCTCCCCGAACCTTTCACATAGCTTTTTTGAAAATTCCCTCCAAGTATAATTCTCCCTCGTTTAGGTCCACCCAAGGAACCATGCATCCACCATATCGTCAAAGTAAGAAGCAGCCAAGGCCACCCTTCTTTCTGCAGGCACATTATACCATTTGAACATCCGCTCACACTTCCTAATCCACCACCTAGGATTAGTTCCCTCAAATACCGGGATCTCCATTCGAGGCATGGGGAATCTTGGTTGAGGTGGAGCAAGCCTGTCCTCCATTCCTCTCCTTGTTTCAATTTCGATCTCATCGTCCTTCTCAACCTCAACCTCTGAAGCACCATTTCCTTGGTTCATCCTTTCATTATGTAAAATAGGTTTTGTTTTAGTTCTAAGAGGGAAGTCAGGGGCTATTCTTACCTAGTTTTGCTGGGTGAACATCAGCATGAATCGCTGAAGTTGATTCCCCATCTCTTCTCTCATCTGGTTGATATCTTCCCTCATCTGATTCAAACCACCTTTGAGCCTACGCTCCAGTCCTCCGATAGCCTCGTAATTCTTCTCAGATCCTAGTTCCAAACAATCCACGCAATGTTGGAACTCCCCCATGGTCGAAGTGACTTGCTAGAGTTGTGACTCCATATTCTTCATGCAAGTTCCTTTGGCCATTTCTCTCGTGAGGTTACTCCGCTGCCAAAATCGATGCTCTGATACCAAATGTCACAGCTATGAAATGTGACGATAATTAACCTTCTAGTTTGATGGGTATTGGATGAGGAAGCTAGAGAATTGAGGGAGGAAGGGAAGAGATTGAAAGAGAACAAGAGAAAGAAAGAGTGAGAGAAGTTGAGAGAGAATAAGAACTGTATTCTTCTTTTGATAATCGATAGTGTCATACAGGGAAAGATTGAGCTTATATAGCTATCCTAGGGTGCTGCCACAGCGGATCACAGCCCTCATAACCAACTATTTTGTCTTATCCTAGCCATCCTTACAACTGGGTATTCTCTATAACTAACTAACAGCTGGGAAAAAAAGAATTACAATCGAACAATAAAGAGAAACAACAAAGTAAATAAATCCGCAACAAAATTGGCCTTGGTCGGCCTTGGTTCTGTGACAGGTAGGTATTGTAGTGTGAATTTGCCAGTGTTGTAAACATGAAACAGTGGTCGTGCCAAGGTTGTTACAGCCACTTCCCATACTGGAGCAAGCGTGGGAAGATATTTCGATGGATTTCATCGAAGGGTTGCCTAAATCTAAGGGTAAGGATACAATTTTGGTGATTATCGATAGGTTAACTAAATTTGCCCATTTCATTAGCCTCACACACCCTTTTTCAGCTTCAAAGGTGGCCAGGGTGTTCTTGGATTCAGTAGGGAAGTTCCATGGAATTCCCAAGAGGGTGGTGTCGGATAGGGATAAAATATTTACAAGCTCCTTTTGGCAAGAATTGTTCAGGAGTATGGGCGTGGGGCTGCACTTCTCAATTGCCTATCACCTAGAGACAGATGAGCAAACGAAATGTGTGAATCAATATTTGGAAGGTTATCTTCAATGCATGTGTTTTGTGAGGCCTAGGAGCTGGCATAAGTGGTTGTCTCTAGCCCAGTGGTGGTATAATTCCACCTATCATACAGCTATTAAGCACTGCCCTTTTGAATCTTTATTTGGGTATTGTCCACCCCTACTACCAACTACTACAAGGACCTCAGCTACTTTGGCTAATGTGCAGCACTACTTTCAGGACCAGAGAAAGGTTTTGGCTGAATTAAAGAGAGAGCTCTTAACAGCTCGAAATCGTATGGAACATTCTGCTAATAAAAGGAGAAGTACTCGAACTTTTGCAGTAGGAGATCAGGTGTTCCTTAAGGTGAAGCATTTTTTACAAACTGTTTTCACCAAGAGTTATGTGTCTGACTTTGGCCCAAAGTATTTTGGACCCTATACTATACTGCCTAAGGTTGGTGAGGTGGCATATAGGCTGCAATTACCTGCAAAAGTTAAGATCCACCCCATATTCCATGTGTCATTATTGAAGAAGGCAGTCAGACCTCATGTGCCAGTCAGTTCCTCGTTACCTAATTTGGAGGATGAATCTGAAGTAGAAGTCAGTCAGGTATTACCAACTATCAAAGAGGAAGAAGTGGCAGTTGAAACCCAGGCTGTTGCGGACAGAAGGGTGACATATCAAGGTACAGCCCTTATTACGCAAGTATTGATTCGGTGGTCTCACCTACCTCCAAACCAGCCTACTTGGGAGTACTTACTAGATGTATTGAAGCAGTTTCCCGCGTTATCAGTATTCTTTGACATTCTTGAAGACAATAATTATTTCATTGGGGGTGGGGGGGGGGGGGGAGTTTGTTAGGACATGGGGCATAATTGTAATAAAGGCTCAGGTAGTTAAATAACTAATGGGCAGGGAGTTGTAATTGGAGGGAAGGCACTAGGAGAGCTACGCCTAATAAGTAGGCTGTTGTAGAAGAAGTAATCAGTTTTTGACTGAAAAACAAACTCTCCCGCCTCTTCGTTCTCTCTCTCTCTCTCTCTCTCTCTCTCTCTCTCTCTCTCTCTCTTCCTCTTTCTCTATCTCTCCATCTCTTCTTATCTTTCTGTTCTAGACGGAAATTCCTTTCAGAATTTCAGCCATTGTCAAACCCTGCTTCAAGGGCTTGACACTTATCTCCAGACTATGAACCGAAGGCTGACAAATATAGTTTTGCAGATCTAATCTCCAATGTTTCAGTTCCCAGAGCCACTATTTATCCTCAAAAGTACAACCTGAGAAGACAAAATTATTAGCTCTCCCACATCAATAAAAAGCTCAAGAGACCACCAACTCCACCTCACAAATGTGTAAATTCCACTAAGCAATATATCCCAAAAAAGAAAAAGTAGGGGCCGTTTAGTTGTGGAAAACAGCCCCACCAGAAAATTACTCCACAAAAAAAGAAAATTTTGAAAACTTGTTCTAATACAAAATTTCCACAGATAAAATGGAGAATCAGGAAAGGCAATTCTCCAAAATTGTACTAAATTTCGAAAACTCTTAAAATGTGTTTTCCAAATTTTCTTTACTAATTTGGAGATTTGGGAAACACTGTTCTCTACAAAATTTTCCCCAAATCATCTTCATCTCCTTCTCTAACACAAGTTTCCCAAATCTCATCTTTTTTGAACATGTGTTCCAATTTTGCAGATTGGATATTAGCATTCTGTACTTCTAACATTTGAACATGTTTCTCAAGTTTTCTAAGGAAAACGGAAACTAGAGATTTTATACAAAATTGGAGGTAGAAAACTGGAAATCATTTTCAACAACTAAACAGATCCCTAATGATACACTATCAGCAAATATCACACCAAGAAACCTCATCCTCCAAACTATGAACAATTGCATGTAGTACTACTTTGGAAACATCTTCCCAGAATATCCCACAACACAGTCCCCAAATTTTAGTCCCCTCAATACAGCCCAAACCTAGCCAATACCTAAAATCATCAACCATAAGATACTGAACTATGCATTTCAATTAAAATGCATGGGAGAAGGAAGCAAATAATGTATCTCATAAGTTCAGAATTCCATTTTCAGGAAACAGCACACTTTCCAGTGCCATAAATCCAGTCCAAAAAAATTGCTGATTTAACTTTGTCAAGAACATTTCAACTTAAAAACTAGTATGAAAAAAACTGCTTTAAAAAACTAATCACATATTTTACTGCTACTTAAAATATTAACCACCAAGTTCATTAAGCATTAAAAATGGTATTCATTGTGATAAAAATACCTGTTGGTATCTGATTTCTGGCTTTGTCAAAATGACGTCAAGTTTTTCTAGCATCTTCTTGTAATAATTGTTCCTCGCAAGTACTAAAGCTTCTATGGTTCCTCTGTTAAAAGTTAATGGAGATGCAAAAGATTGATAATCACTTGAGAAATCATTCCAATGGGTAAGGATACCCTCATAAGTATGGTTTCCACTATCAGCATAACTACATAATTCAATCAATTTTGTTAGCACTTGAAGCTGCTGGCCAGCTCTGAAAAGAGGAACCAAAAAATCTTTCAGGAAACAAGGAACGACAACTCCATCTCGTTCCTGAAACAGAAAAATTACATATTGCAAGAGCACGTGAGGAAGACACAAAAAGTAAACGGTGAAAGAACAGCCTCTAGACTGAAATGTGAAACTAATAAGTCATATCATCTCATTACCCTAATAGTTGCCGACAGAACATCACTAGAACTTCCAGCTTCACTGGGTAAATAAGATGGTGAATTTTCAACATAGTCGACTACAAATTCGTTGTACGGATCACTAATTTTGGCTTCATAAATCCACGATCTAATAAATTCACAGTATGGTTCACATGAATGAAGAAAGAGAAACTTGAGGAGAGCACTATGGACAGGATCAGCAACCTACAGAGAAAAATTCCAAAAACACAGATAAGAAGAAACATAGAAAACTATAGAAAATTAAGGAGCATTAAAAGAATGAAAAAAAATAAAGTCTTAAGCAATCAATGTAAAATTTTTACAACATATATTTCAATCACCAAGGAAAATTAGTAGCAATCCCTATGTGAAGAGTATTAAACTGCACAATCATACATTAACAGGTTTCAATCATACTTGTCTTTTCATTAATGATGCTGAAAAGGTAAAGGATAGCTGTTTGGCTTTCAGACATTCTTGTCTTCTAAGAGAAACCACAGTACATATCTGTGGACATTGTTCACTTGCTGTACTCTATCACCCATATATTTCAGCTACCTAGAAAAAAGGTAAAAAAGTTTAGAAAATGTCCACCTTACTCAAGGGTGACCTACCTCACATAATAGATAATGAGGTGAAACGTTTGCTAACATAAACTATGGTCAATAACCCTTCCCATACCAGGCAGCAAGTCCAAGATATTCCATTCTGTTCAGAGAATGGCACTTATGGACAAGTCGAAATTATCAATTGTTAATTCAAGTACTACCAGAAAGGGATTCAAATGAGAGGCAGATGTTAATGAGGGTTGAAAATAGCATGTTCCAAACTTCTAGTTATTGAAAATCAGGAAAGAATGATCCCACCTATTCCCTCAGTTTAACAGTTGTCATTTCTCAAACTCCACTTTCTTCCACCCTTTATTTATATCCATATCACAAATTTATTGACCCAAATAGATACACATACTATTACAAATAAAGACTTTAAAATATAAATTGTGTACATGTACATACACATTTATGTAGAACATAAACTAATGTAATACATGCATAGTATTTTTTAACAGTGTGTTTTGAAAATTATAAGATGACGGAAAATCTTAAAAAAGCAATGCCAAACCCACTGGTACTAGTAGACATAACATATTAACAACAAAAACAATATGTTATCAAGTATGTGATATCAAAAGCTACGACTAGAAAACCAACATGGAACCAACAATAATCAGTTGACAAGCACACAGTAATATATATATATATATATATATATTAGTTGAAGAATGATTGTATGATCAATAAGTCAAGAAACGAACAAATAAAAAAATTGAACAATGCTCAGTTTCTGACCCTTAGTTGTGAATACAAATAAGTAAGCAGATCTCCACCTCTTGGGAAGTTAAGAAACTCTAAGTTCGCTTTATCAATTAGCCCTTCAAAAGATGATTCTGTAAAGCAAAGAGCTACATCACATATATTACAGATATTTCCAGTCGCTTCAATTCTAGTTCTCAACTCCTCAGTGTGCAGGTAAACCTCCAATAGGGTAATTTCAGAATGCACTGAGCTCATGAAACAGCCTACTTCAAAAGAACTGCATGAAGAAGCCTTATCAACAGCCTTCAATGATCGTCTAAAACCCACAGATGCAGGTAGTGTATCCAATGCACATAAATAACCTTCCAAAATCTTTCTTACAGCAACAGCAAATGCATGATTAACAAGACTGTATGGTTGGCATTCTCCTTGATCTTGGCAACCATTATGATTTTCCTCTGCTTCTAAATGCTTAAGCTTATTGCAACTTGAAGTTTCATCCACACTACAGTCAGAAAAATGATCCACAAATTTACGGAGAAGAAACACTACACAACCATATTGACCTATGGATTTCAATATTTGTCCCAATGCAAGAGTGCTTGATGAACGATTCCACAAACTGGAAATTCTATGGAAGGTTCTGTCAGCTGGATAAGAATAGAATGTTGCGAAGATCTTTTCAATGGCTACAAGAGCTGATTCTATACCTTGCAGGGCATTCATTACCAACCTTACCAAACTTGCCTCCTGCAGTAAAAATAACACAAAAGGTTTATATTTATAACTTTAACAAGAATGTAAACAATTCTAACTGCAGCAGGACCAAAGTGCCCAAAAAGCTAGAGTAAGACATGATTGGGACAGAATATCGCAACATCTGCATGTGTGAATGGAAAGGGTGCTGCACCTGCATCCTAAGGCGATAACAAATGCTGTCTGAACATGCACTACTATTGCATAAATTTGGGTCATGGGCTTCACAAGAAAGAATGAAGATAGGTATCTACTACATTAACAGTTCTCCTAGGCAGAAACTGCACTAGGGACACATGTGTTGGACACCACTTTTATACATACAGAATATATATGAATGCTTGTTTTTTGATAAGTAATATACTGCATGAAATGTGCCATAAATTGTACAATAGAACGAGTTAAGAGGCTATATAGAAAGATAAATCATCTAAAAATGAAGAAAAGCTCTAGTGCACCCACAAAAACAGGGATGAGAATGGTTCCCTTTAAGACAAAAAATCAACCACTCTAAACTGTTGAAACACTTTGTTGTTCTTCTTGTGCAGAGATGTGCCACATAACACAGAAAGGATTAAACCTTCTAACACGATGCTATATTAGATACAAGCAAGTTCTTCCCTAATAGAAAAAAAGCTGCATTAACTTACCCATTATACACCAAAAATAAGGATAAACATACTCAGAATATGACAAGACACCAAATACTAGAGAAGTAGGGGATTCACCAACTCCCCTCCCCCTTCCCTGCCCCTCCCCCACCTCAACACACATTCAGGTCACACCCCAAGGTCACAACCTGACCTCACTTAGGTTATCACAAGTCAAAATGGAGTAAAATAAGACTGCCTAAACAAAAATTCTCTTTCAACAGAACTCACTCCGCAAGATATTCAAAGAAAAATCCATTTTACATTTAGCCTCATAGAATGATCAAGCTAAAAAAGCTCTTTTTGACGGACATCATTCTCATTTGACCTCCTACCCATTTCTTGAGCGAGCCTGGAGGATGTCAGGGGGGGGGGGGGAGATAAAAAAAAGGAAGCTATATTAGCATAGGAACTTGGACCTACTGGACTTAACGCAATAACTTTTAGTTGTTCCATTTTTGCAATTCATCCTGGTTTAGAATAATCCCATCTAGAAAATAGTCAAATAAAAGTGTTTGGCATGCAAAGTGAATCAACTAATGTCCAAAAGTTTCACTTCCTTCATGAAAAGTTAAATTTGGTTGTTTAAAATTCACATAATATTAGCCGATTCATAACCATGGATCATGTAGCTTAATACCATGCCAAAATGAATATGAAGTAAACAAACAATAGGCAGTTCATAAAAGAAAACCCCCACAAATACAAGCTCAAAATAAACGTTACATTTTTCAGAAGCATGTCGTCCATGCTAATGAACAAAAGGAGCTGAAGAATTTGATGTTCCCAATTTTTGAAGCCGTGCCACTTTTCATGCTTGCTTTAACTTCAAATAATGTAATTGCTGTGTGATTAATCTTTTTTTGACAAATACTGAACTAAATTCATTTCAAACCCGTCTTCGTCACACTTATTACAACAACTCCTTCAGCACTTCTATGGAGAGAAGAAGTAGAGGGAGTAGAATAGAATGGTAACTAAGTGAGTCCAACCATCTAATGTGCGTACCCCCATTACCAATATTGCATAGTTCAGAAGTTGTTAGTAGGCTATATAGCTCACTTTTTCAACAGAGGTGATGAATTGCTCACAAACATAGAATTCCCAGAAAAAATAGGACGACGACCAAACAAACAACCAATAGGAGTGTGAATAAATTGCGTAGATTGTCATGTGAAATGGACGGAATTGTTAACGATTCAGAGGGAGAAAAAAAAAAGCAAGTGATTTGGACTTACGGAGACAATGGGAGTGTGGTACAAAGGAGGCCGAGGGTTTTGAGTGTCGGAGGAGTGAGGAGGGCCGCTCTCGGAAGGGATCGACTCCCAAGGCCTCGGCGGCAGACATGGATCTTCCACTTTCAACTTCTCGAACAGCGACACAAAGTTCGCGTCGACTGCCATTGCAGGATCAGTACAAGGTTTTCGGATTCAATGGTATCTCTTTGTATGGAGGCCTTCGGCAGCGCTTTGGAGAAATGCTCTGTGCTGCAAGGAGGTTGAGAACGAATAAATTTGAAATTTATAATTCATTTGCGAATGAGAATTTATTTAAAGGTGTCAATTATATTTTAGTCTATAAATTTTATATTTTATGATACATTAATTTTTATATTTAATTTTGTTGTAATTTAATCCATTTTTAAAAATTTATCAAAAATTATAATGTGATAAATATATAAAATAAAAAATACAAAAACAACCATTGTTTGTTGCTATTTCAATAATTATTATTATAGATCTAAGAATAGAATAATTTATCGTTAGAGTTATAAATAAATTATTTGACCCGACAATCCAAATCAAAATCAACAGAAAATTAGTGGGCTTAGATCGTTATTAGGTCGACCCAATAAAAACTTATTAGGTTCAAATTGATAACGGGTCAACCTGAAAAAAACTCAAAATCAACTCTATAAGAAAGCGTCTACATAGATCGACACAAAATCAAAAATCAAAATTGACTCGGTATGATTTATTAACAAAATATATTTTAATTTTCAAAATACCCTTTAATCCTTCACATCTTCTTAAATTTTTGACTTCTCATTTTTTCACTTTTTATTTCTATTGAGTTGTAAACCAAACTAAGCAAGCGGGACTAGTGACCATCTCTGATTCTCCCCAACAACAACTCAACCTCAACTCTAAAACTCAAAGTCTCAAACTAGACCACGCAGTAGACGACCAATGAGTAGAGCAGTGAGTCAACGAGCATCTCCATTGGCTTGGCTCAACCTTAACTCTCAATTCTCAAACCCTAATCGTTGCAAAAGAAATCGTTAGTTTAAGAGGGGGTGACTTAAGCTCACCCAAAGATACAATTTAAATTCATTGAAAATAAAAGAATTTAAAGAATACATAACACAATGTTTATAGTGATTCTACACCATTGCTTACGTCTACTATCTCAACTTCTCATTAAAGATTTTTCAACTAACTTAATATATAACTTTTAAAAAGCTAATCCAAAACCTTTTTTACACCGCTTTTATCATGATTAGCTAAAACCTTTATAAGTGCTTTTTCATGGCTCAAACACAAACCACAAATAGCTCACAACAAACTAGGTTTGAAACACTCAAAGAAGCTTACAATAAAGCACACAATAATAAAAAGACTTCTCACAAATACAAAGATTTAAAAGCCGTGAAAATAAGGTATACTCTCTCTTGTTATACTGTAAGCAAAGAATGTATGCAATGGAAGCTCTTTTGGTTCGAGAATGTCTTGGAGAGAATTCAGATCGATTTGAAATAAATGTCTCTCATGGTGTCTAACCTTATTCTCGTCCATCCCTTAAGTATCTATAGCTTGGTATGTTTAATGAGCCCTGACCAATGAATAAAAGCATAAACCTTGTCTGTCATCTGCAAAAAACATTCCTTCTACATGCATTCCAACAATTAGTAATTGAGAATTCAATTTAAATTTCATTCCATGTGCATGAGAAAAACATCATATTGCATTTAATGAATTGTATTTGTCTGAAAAAGCTTATTGTGCATGCATTAAATGCTTTATAATAGCTATATTTTAAATTTTCAACATATAATTACTCGAGTATATTTCGATATTATTTGAGTAAAGTTAGCAAATAGTCAAGTATGCTTAAATGATAGTCAATTAAGCCCATACATTACTCAACTATAAGATTTACTTAGTGAATTAACATTTCAAATACAAAGAGCAACTTTATGTCCAATAAATTTTACTCGACTAAGTTACTTTGTTACTCGATTATATAATGACATTGCTCAAGTATAGAATATTTCACAGTCAATTTAACATTTTGGCTTCTAATTAAATACTTGATTAAGCACATTTGGTAGTCAATTACACAGTGATAGTACTCAAGTATAAAATATATCATATGCGATTAACATTTTAACTTTATATATGTTGCTTAATTAAACATTATCGATACTCAATTGTAACACGTCATTACTCAAGTACAAGATACCTCTTAATCGATTAATAAAGCAAATACAGAGACTTATTCTCTATTCTTTATATTGTACTCGACTAAGACACATTGTTATTTGAGTAAGATAATAGTTACTCGATTAAACATAACCTCTTAGTTAATTAATGTCCAAGCACAGAGACTTGATATTTTTCATCTAAATTATCACTCAAGTAAAATTTGATTACTCGACTAAAAAGATGAGTTACTCGATTACTATTCTCTTTTAAACGATTAATGACACAAGTTTAGAAACTGGGTAATTCATACCAAACGTCACAAAATTTTGGTGTTTTTTGCAATTTGATCACTAAACTTCAATTAATTGTAAAGTGATCACAAAACTTTCAAATATTTTGTAATGCGATCACATTTAAGACTTTTCAGCATGCTCTCACCAACATATCAACGCCATATTAGCGCCACATCAGCAACTCCAACCAAAACATGCTAAAAAGTCTTAAATGTGATCACATTACAAAATATTTGAAAGTTTCGTGATCACTTTACAATCAATTGAAATTTTGTAATCAAATTGCAAAAGACACCAAAATTTTGTGACATTTAATATAAATTACCCTTAGAAACTTATCATTTTAGTCTTAATTCTTACTTAATTACTAAATACGATTACTCGACTAATATCACAGTTAGTCAAATATCATTTAGATCTCTCGATTAAACTTTTTTAACTCAATACTCGAATATATCAATCATATACTCGATTCATCCTTAAGAGTATTTAAGTATTACTCGATTAAATTGACAAATTAGTCAAGTGTGAACACTTGTTACTCAACTAATCATTTCCTTACTTGATTGTTTTTTAAGCCCATACCTTGTCTTACTCGATTAATAGTATTGATTACTCGAACTATTATTTTGAAAGTTAGTTAAAATTAACTTTCACAAACACTTATACTTGATTAACAGAGGCATTTACTAGAGTAAGTAAGGTGTTACTCAATTAACACTAAGCTTTACTCGATTAACAACTTAATATTAAATTCATTAAAGTTTTGATTAGATTTCATCATCAAAACTTAACTCAATAGGGTGAAATTGGATTCAACATCAATGATTCGTCGATTCCTAAAGGGTCGAAGACGTCGCACGCCCCAATTTTAAGATCAACTACATGTTCAAGCTTTAAGGCAGTGTTGATTGGCAATTCCACCATTGCCCATTGGGAAAAGTCATAAATTCTTGCTCAGTTTACTCGAAATCAGAAGCACTCCCTCCTTGAAGCACACCGGCAGCATCGCACACTACCTCACTCCGTTATTGTCTTCACCCCGTCATCGTCTTCACTTTGCAAGACAGATATCTCAGGTGACCTATTTTCTCCTCTTTTCCTTTTCTTTTCTCAATGCTTTTATAGCTCATGCAATACATACTAAAATGATGTTGATTTTAATCTTGTTAAGGTGTGATACCCAACAAGTCCAAGGTGATGATGTTATTATCAGGTAAGTTATCTATTATAGGATTCGGCCAAGGATTGATAGTTTTTTATAGAGAGGTCAAATCCCACAAATAGGTGGCCCAACAAGAAAATGACCCAAGTACATTTACCTTGTGTTTGAGGTAAGTTGGGCTTGGCCTAGCTACTCAAACCAAGGACTAAGCTCATTGGTTTAAGCCCACAATGCCTTATCCAAAAGCCCACCATACATATACCTTAGTTTGACCTAGCTTATTCATTTCTGTTGAAGATAGCCACGTCTGTTCTCTAGTCGATTCCAACGCAGGTTTGTTTCTCCCCCTATCTTATCTCAACCTATCAGATAACCCTATGGTTATCCTCATCTTTGGAGATCTCTATCTGGTTCTTAGGAGGTTATCTTTATATCGTGAAGATATGGGAGGGTGCCGAAGAGGCAGCGAATGCGAGAAGAGATAGAGAGAGAGCCAAGAGTGAGAAGAAAGCTTAGTGGCCTTTGGGTGTTCTCTTTGATGGGATTTCTTCATCCTTGCATAGGTGTGCCATTTTAGGTTCAGGTTTTATGATTGAGGCAGTTTTGGGTGTCAATTGAATGTAGTTCTTGGGTTGGGCTTGGAACCGATTCTGGGTTACCTTTTGTGGACGTCGGACCAATCAACACTAAGCCTTGCAAATCCATTTTTTTCTTCTCCATTGCCAAGCATCAATAAGGAGTTTGTTGTTCTTGTTATTCAGTTTGTCATTCTTTGATTTTTACTTACTAATTTTGTGATTTCTTTGCCCTAACGTTTGGATCTTGTGGTTGTTTTGCGAGGTATAATCCTTACAAACTAGTATCAAAGCCTTAGCGGGTTTGTGGGTGGAAGAAATCAAAAATTTCTTGACTGATTTTAGATCTGGGACGTTTTGCGAAAACGTAACCCAGATTTGAATATCAGCCTAGATCTCCCTACTCCGTTCATATCTCAACGCGTGAGACCCTCTGTAGGTTTCCAGAAGTTAACGAGCACCAGTGGGTGCAACGCGTATCACTCAACAGCACTGGCAGCAGCTGCGCGTGGTGACTCCGGCGAAGGCGCATAGGCTCCAGCGACTGCAACTCTGAATAGCATGCTCAAACCGACAAGCACGTCACTCTTGTGTGGTCGGTTTTTTTAGAATATCTTTTTCATTTACGGACTGATTTCTCAGTCCGCTAGGTGAGAAATTTCTAGCAACTAGCAAGCTATCGGGTGGGGGTGGCCATTAGGTTGGGGGTTACCCTGTGGTGCTAACCAATACATGTTGCTAGAACTAGGGTTATATATGTGATTACTTGTCTTCATTAACTGTGATTTAATCCTTTGTGTGGTTGTTTTTGTTGATTTCCTGTTTGTTTAGATACTATTAAAATTGCACATTGAAATCATACCTGCATTGGTCCTCTTCCTTAGCCTAAGAATTAGCTTATGCTGGCATCTAAAGGGTCTAGAAGCAATGTGTATTTGTAGTCTTGAATCTATTTCGCGTGTGCTTTGTGCATCTAATGTCTACACACCACTTTAAGTTAGGTGTGTTTAATGGAAAAGGTGATTTTGCAATTTGGCAACATAAAATGAAAGGAATTTTGGTTCAGCAAAAGGTCTCAAAAGCTATTGACAATTCTTTTGATAAATCTATCACTAAAGAAGAAAAATAAGAAAGTGATGAATTAGTATATACTTATGTTATCTTGCATTTGTCTTACTCGATTTTATGCAAAATTGGTAAACATGATACTACTCAAGAACTTTGGAAAAAAACAAGACAAACTATATTTAACCCAGTCCACTCCTAACAAACTCTTCTTAATTGAAAGTTTTTTTAGCTGTAAAATTGACCCCTTGAAAGATATAGATGATTATCTTGAAATTTTCAATAAATTTGTTCAAGATATCACTAATTGTGGTGAAAAAATTATCGAAGAATATAAAGCTATCATTCTTTTAAATGATATTCTAAACATATATAAGGAGGTCAAGAATGCTATTAAATACGGGAGGGGAGACCCTTACCCCAGATATTATAGTTGAATCTCTTAAGTGTAAGGAGAGAGAAATTAAAGCTGAAAGAAGAGCTAGAGAAATACATCTTGTAAGGGAAATGCCTCAAACTAGGGTTGATGAGGGACAAAATAAGACTGGTAAGAAAAAAGGTAAAAGTAGGTCTAAGTCACAAAGAAAGGCGAAAAGTAGAAAATGTTATGGTTGTGGAAAACTAGGGTATTTTATAAAAGACTGCAATGTAGAGAAAAATAAACAAAAAGAGAAAGAAAAGAGTGAGGCCAATGTTATATCTTCTCAATGTGATACTCAGGAGGTATATATGTTAATGAACCGTGAACCCTCTGAAATTAACCTATCTATGAACTCCCAAATGCATGAGTGGATTCTACACTTTGGTGCATCTTTTCATGTCGCATCTCATAAACACTGGTTTGAAAACTTGCATGAGGCTGATCATGGGTGGCTGCACTCTCACCCTGCAATTAAAACATAATAAGAACAAATCATAATAAAACTTTTATATTTGTTTTATTTTAGTGAGAGGTTATACTCGCTAGTGTACGAGTGCAGTTGTAGTCCAAATTTAAATTTATATTTTCTGGATGAATCCAGGTCGTCCACTGAGAGATTTATTTATGGCAAAAGAAAAAGAATGTCACACACACGCACACGCATTTGGATGGATTGATAACATGATTTTTTTATGATTTTTTTAGATAACAAATACTAGAAAATAAAGCAAGACAGAAGTTGAAATAAATACTAAACGTGAGAATATGAAATTGGAAAGTACTTGAGTTAAGACAATTTCAGTGCCAACCCGTTGATTCCCAAATTTTAGCATAAAAAATTAGCAACATTAATTTAATTTCAGATATGAGGGTTTGTTATTAAATGCAATTAGAGATGATGATAGTTCTAGATTAAGCAATCCCCATACATGATATGCGAGATTCTAATTTAAGCAACCACCATAAATCCAATTGCAATTAATACACAAACAACTAAATTAATCATCCGGGTTTGGGTATGATAGCGTTTCCAGTTCTAGTAACTCTCATACATGGCATGAAAGCTCTAAGTTAGGCTTACGCTCCAATCCAAACCTAGTGATTTTTTAATAATTAATACACACTCATACTGAAATTTAAATTAATGTTACTTATTTAAAGCGCAGCTTTCTTTGGGAATCATTGGCATTGGACACTGTCCTTGCCTTAACCCAAGATTAGATTTAACTACTCATTTTTATTTGAAAGTTAATTGACAGAAATTTAAATGACGTAATTTAAATAACAGAATTTAAATGACAAGAAATTTAAAAGCATAAACTAACCGGCCATTTAGGCGGTGGATAATTAAATGACAAGAATTAAAATTGCAGAAATTTAAAGGCATAAACTAACCGGCCATTTAGGCGGTGAATAATTAAATGACAAGAATTAAAATTACAGAAATTTAAAGGCACAAATTAACCGGCCATTTAGGCGGTGAATAATAAAGTAATAATAAATGACATAAGAATTTAAAAGAAGAAAGAAAAAAAAGTAAGATTATAAGAGAAAGTACTAAAGAAAATGAGAAAGAACAAGAATAATTCTCAAAGAGAGAATTATAAGGAAACAACTAAACTTTTATTCAAGAATAATAATCACACTTACAAATGCAATCAAGTGAGCTATTTATAGGCCACAAGATGCAATACAAACCACACAATTTCAATTATTCAATTAGACATAATTATATCTAATGGGCACTCACACACTTAAAGTTAAATGGATTTTAGCTATAATACACACCTAATATTAAATGGATTTTAGCTAAAATACATACCTAATAAAGCACTCATAAAGTTAAATGAATTTTAGCTATAATATCCACCTAATAGTTAAATGGATTTTAGCTAAAAAACACACCTAATAAAGCTCTCACATAAAAAATAAAAATAGATTTCTATAAATTGGTTTTTAATCTTCATTAGGATTAAAAATAATCCTTGGGCCTTCTCCAAATAATATTTTCCATGGGTTGCTCAAATTGGGCCTTAATTCTTCATGGGCTTGAATTCTTCATGGACTTTAATTTTTCATGGGTTTGATTTCTTCATGGACTTGATTTCTCCATGGCTTTGATTTCTTCATGGACTTGAATTCTTCATGGACTTTAAGTCTTCATGGGCTTGAATTCTTCATGCCTAAAAAAAAATAAAAATAATTTAATGTTATTATATATTATATATATGTATTACACATGGCACATATATATATTAGATTATATTATATATATATTACATGCATGCATATAATGATATATATGTATTATATATAATTTTATATATTATTATTATTTACTTTAGAACTTCATTTCATTCATCTTTCAATTTAAATTTACATATAACCATAAAATATATATTAATATCTAATTTAAACCATATTTAAGATCGAAAGAAGGGTATAATTATAACAAAATTTTTACAAAATTAACCACTAATCAATGGGCATGTTGTTACGTGTGATAATGTTGCTTATAAAGTTGTTGGTGTTGGTGACATAACTGTTAAATTTGAAAATGGCTTTATGCATATACTAAATGGAGTTAGGTACATTCCGCAAATGGGTGGAAATCTAATTTTTATAGGGGAATTAGAAAAGATAGGTTTCATGGGTAGGATTGGTAGTAGCATGATTAAAATCTTTAAAGGGGCACTTAGAGCCTTTTAGACGGTTAGGAAAAATGGCATATATATCACCTATGTTGAAGTAATTAGCGGCACTACTCCACTATTGCATCAGTTGACACTGATTACACACAAAAGTGGCATAATAGGTTAGCCCACGTAAGTGTTAAAGGACTTAAATTTCTTAACGACAAGGGTGTGTTTGGTAAGGATCAAGTGTCAGATTTGTCATTTTGTGACCACTGCGTGCTTGGAAAACACCATAGGTTTTCTTTTTCATCTAGCAGTCATAAGATGTCTATAGTCTAGGGTTGGCAAAGGTTCGGTTTGGTTTCAGTTTTTGCTAAAACCATAACTAAACCAAACTTAAAATACTAAAACCAAAACCAAACCATTACCCTATTGGTTTTAAAAATTAAAAACCATAACCAAACCATTCGGTTTCGGTTTTAACCATGGTTTTTTTAATTTGATCCATACTAACAAACAAAAACAAACTCTTGCAAATAACATTCATAAAAAATTTTGATAACTCCATAACAAACAAAAACAAACTCTAATAAAGTTACAATGGATATAGATCATAGACATTAAAGTACCCAAAATATAACATTCATTCCACATGTTCAATACACTTACAAGAGATCAAACAATGAGGTAATACAAAAAAAAAAAAAGTCAAACCATAGAAATTGATAGCTTGAAATATTGCCGATACTTAATGTCAACGATGATTGCCGAACATGACTGGTCCAAGCTCATCTACTTTGTCTCAGAGTGGCCATTAGCTACTGCTAGTATCGGTGGGGTAAGGTAGAGAAATAACCTCTGGGAAACTAGGAAGCAAGGCATTTTCGAGGATGATGGGATATTCAGAACTCCCGATTAGGTTTGGATCATCCACGAGTGATGATCCATGTGTAATGGGTCAAAAAATATTGGCAAAGCTTGGATCAAGTTTTGGAATAAGATATAGATTAGGTTGTGGGTGGAACCAATTTGGAATAGGTTGAGGATATGCATAATAGTTTGTAAATTCCTGCAAAATAAGCTAAATAAGTTTGCAGATCACTAACCTGTTGTTGCTGGGTAAGAATATGGGACATAGCCGTAAACAGGATTTTGAAGCTGAGCTAAAGCTTCAATAATGAGTGTAACGGCTGCCTTGAATCAGTCTCTTACCGAAAACAAAGCTAAGAGGATGAAGGCATTTCTAACATAAAAAACGCAATGGATGGCAGCAAAATGAGTGGATCCTTCCTCATGGCTGAAGTAAGGGGCAAAGAAGCATCATGGGGGACATTGTGCATTCAAGGCTATGCAGGCACCGCATCGAGATCAGGGTCTTGACATGATGGATCGGGGTACTAAATAGATCTAATCGGGTCGGGTTGGATTGGATCTAGGTTGGGAGAGCTACATCAGCAGGAGCAGGAGCAGCATTAGCAGCAGTAACGTCGGTGGCCATGGCAGCTTGTTTTGCTCTCTGGTGAATAATGAAAAACGAGCAATTGTGCTCTCTGGTGAACAGTGGCAGACAACCTAGAAGGTTGTTTCGGATAAAAAAATAAATAAAATTATACTTCATGACTTGCTTGTGAACTCACAGTATGTGCATATGCATATATATATATATATATACTGACTGTTAAACATCTGAAAACAAGAACGATCCAAGCCTACTATTAGAACCGCCAAGCTAAGGAGGTTAATATATCTAAAAATAGGCTAGATCTAATGACTGAATTGTTTAGGATCTGGTTTTTAATTTCCTGCCAGATTTAATAAGCACACTGTCAGTCGCCATCGGCCACCACAACCAGCATTTCCAAGTGATCCAAGGCCACTACTCAACTCCCTTACCCCCTTCGACCAACATACCCAAAAATCAACAAGATCCAAATGCCGAATCTCTGTAGATCTAAACTAAAGTTTTGACCAAACACATAGCATGTATATACGCGCTGCCAGTTGCCACTGACCATCGTGTCCAGTGGTTTTCGGTAATCAGAGGTAACCACTCGACATCCAATGGCCCATTGACCAATATATCCAAGAACAAATAAGATCCAACGACCAAAACTCTGTAGATTTAAGCTTAAAATTTTGATCAAATCGAATAATGCGTATATACGTATATATCATGGATGGGTGCAAGACCTACTTCCGTGTTGATCAAAGCAATAGAGATGAGCGACGAACGGGAGAGACAAAGAGAGGGTCGAAGTGAGCCCAAAAGACGCTGGAGATGAAGTCGCACAGGTGATAGATCAAGAGAGAGGCAACCAAAAGCGGAGGAAAATTAGAAAGGCTGAGGAAAATTAGAGGCAACCAAATCTATCATCTATGATGAAAATAAGGTTGATAAAATTAAAAGACTAACCTTTTTATAGATCAAATGGTTAGATTTGACAAAATTTATGATTCACAGAAATGCTTTGGAAGAGAACGAACGAGAAAGAGAGATGAAGAGAGAGAGAGAGGGGGATTTTAACAAAATTTGAATTCTGGGAAAGAAAATAAGAAGGGTGGGGAGAGTTGGGCTATTAGGGGGGGAGGATTGGGATGGGGGCCTTGAAATAATATATTAGATATTATGTGTATATATAATATATTAAATAAATAAATATATATTATATATATGTATATTCGGTTCAGTTTGGTTTGGTTACCCACACATTCGGTTTGGTTTCGATTCGACTTTTGGTTTGAATTTAGTGAAAACCATAACCAAATCATACCCATTGAAACAGTATTTGATTTTTGTCAAAACCAAATCATTACCCAGTTAAACGATTTTTAACCGCATTGACCGGTTCGGTTTCAATTCGGTTCCTCACAGTTTCGATTGCAATTGTCATCCCTACTAGAGTCTTAGAGTATATTCATACAGACTTGTGGGGTCTTGGGAGCAATCCCACATTTGGAGACAATTAGTATTTTTTATCCATTATTGATCACTTCTCTAAGCGTGTATGGGTTTATTTGTTAAAAGAAAAATTTGATACTTTTCAAAATTTTAAAAATTAAAAAATTTAATTTGAAAATCAAAATAGCAATAAAATAAAATTTTTGAGAACAAATAATGGTCTTAAGTTTTGTAATACTGATTTTGATAATATGTGCATTGAGAATGGCATCACTAGACATAAAATCTCTTATACTCCACATCAAAATGAAGTTGTTGAGAGGATGAATAGGACTATACTCGACAAAGTTAGGTGTATGATGTTGAGTTCTGGTGTGCCTAAGTCATTCTAGAGCGAGGCTATTAAGACTGCTTGTTATTTGACCAATTTGACTCGTTTTGTTATTTTGAATGATGATACTCCCTATGAATGTTGATATAGTAAATATGCTGACTATTCTGTGTTGAGAATCTTTGGTTGTGCCACTTTCTCTCATCAGAGTGAGGGAAAGCTACATCCTAGAACTAGAAAGTGTGTCTTCTTAGGTTATCTTGAAGGTGTTAATAGATACAGGTTATGGAATATAAGCCAAAAAGGTGTTAAAATCATTATTAATCAGGATGTCACATTTAATGAAGTAGATATGCCATGTCTTAAAGGATGAGTTTGATTTGGTGAGTGAGAAACAACAAGATAGTGAAGAGCCTGAGGTTGAAGTGGAGATAGTGAGTACCCATATTCCCGTTACCCCTAGTAAGGTGGAGAATGATACTCAAGATCAACCTATTACTAAGGAAAAGAGTAGTGAGGATGTGCTAGAAGAACATCCTATTGACCAAGACCCTTTAACCGATTACCAATTAACTAGAGATAGAGAAAGAAGATCACATAGGATTCCTCAAAGATTAGGAACCGACTATAGTCTTGTTTATGCCAATTATCAATAATTAGTTGACAAAGAGCCAAATACATATGATGAGACAATTAAAAGTGAAAACTCTAAGGAATGGGTCAAAGCAATGAAAGAAGAAATAAATTCTCTTTATAAAAATCAAACTTGGGAATTAGTGCCTAAGCCAAAAGACAAATCCTTAGTGGGTTGCAAATGGATTTATAAAGTTAAAGAGAGTACCAGTAGGGATGAACCAATAAAATTTAAAACTAAGTTGGTAGCTAAGGGATTCACACAAAAAGGAGGGGGTATACTATAATGAAATCTTTTCTCCCGTTGTCAAATATACCACTATACGAGTAATGCTTGCCTTGGTTGCACATTTTAATTGGGAACTTGAACAACTACACGCAAAAACTGCATTCTTATATGGGGACCTTGAAGAAAAGATTTATATGTCTCAATTTAGGGGTTTTGAAGATAAAGATAAACCTAATCATGTGTGTTACCTTAAGAAATCTTTATATGGTTTGAAACAGTCCCTTAGGCAATGATACAAATGCTTTGACTCTTTTGTGCATTCCATTGGGTTTAAAAGTAATGAATTTGATCACTACCTATACTTTCAACAACATGATAATAACTGTGTTCTTATTGTTATATGTTGATAACATGCTTTTAGTTAGCCCAAATTTGAAGATGATAAATGAAATAAAAATAACTCTAGATAAAGAATTTGACATGAAAGACCTAGGAGATGCTAGAAAAATCCTAGGCATGGAAATTGAGAGGGATATGTCAAATTTATGTTTATTTCTACACCAATCATCTTATGTTTTGAAAATATTGAAAAAATTTGGCATGCATGATTGTAAACCTGTTTCCTTACCTTTAACTAGCCATTTCATATTGTCTAAAGAACAGTCACCTACTAATGAAGAAGAAAAATAATACATGAGTAAAATACCGTACTCTAATTTCATTGGATCTATAATGTATCTAATGGTGTGTACTAAACCTAACTTAGCTCACGTAGTTAGTACACTTAGCAGATTTATATCTAATCCTGGTGCTAAACATTGGGAAGCATTGAAATGGTTGTTAAGATATCTGAAAGGTTCCTGTGACATTAGCTTGTGTTTAAACATAAAACTAAAGAAGTGAAACTAAAAAGATTTACAAATTCTGACTATGTTGGTGATAGGGATAATAGAAAGTTCTATGCCATCCTATGTGTTTACTTTATGTGATGCTTGCATTAGTTGGAAGTCACAACTTCAACACATAGTTTCACTTTCTACCACTAAATTTGAATATATAGCTGCCATTGAAGCAATTAAAGAAGCATTGTAGTTTAAGGGTTTACTTAAAGAACTAAGTGTTTTAAGTAATGACGTGATTGTATATTCAAATAGTCAATTTGCTATTCATTTGTGCAAAAATCCTGTGTTTCACAAATGCCCTAAGCACATAGATGTCAGACTTCATTTTATACATGACATTGTGTCTTAAGATATTGTTAGGCTTGAGAAAATATTGTCTGAGTATAATCCTTCAAATATGGGAACTAAGGTTCTCACGTCGACCAAGTTTAGAAGTTGTCTTACACTTCTAAACATTGGTAAAGGTAAGTGAACATTCCAATTTATTTGGTACTTTTCTCAACTAATAAATTTATTTGCTTATGTACAAGCCTTGTTAGGTATCAAGGTGGAGATTTGTTGAGGAGTGATACCCAACAAGTCCAAGGAGATAATGTTATTATCGGGTAAGTTATCTATAATAGGCTTCGACCCATGATTGATAATTTTTTATAGAAAGGTCCAATCCCACAAATAGGTGGCCCGATAAGAAGATGGCCCAAGTACATTTACCTTGTGTTTAAGGTAAGCTAGGCTTGGCCTTGCTGCTCAAACCAAGGACCAAGACCATTAGTATAAGCCCATAATGCCTTATTCGAAAGCCCACCATACATAAACCTTAGTTTGACCCAGCTTCTTCATTTATGTTAAAGATAGCCGCATCTGTTCTCTAGTCGATTCCAACGTAGGTTTGTTTCTCCCCCTATCTTATCTTAACCTATCGGATAACCTTATGGTTATCCTCATCTTTGGAGACCTCTATCTAGTTCTTAGGAGGTTAATTATCTTTATATCATGAAGATAGGGGGTGCCAAAGAGACAATGAATGAGAGAAGAGAGAGAGAGAGAGAGAGCAGAGAGTGATAAGAAAGCTTAACGACATTTGGCTGTTCTCCTTGGTGGGGTTTTTTCATCATTGTGTGGGTGCGTCATTCTCGGTTGGGGGTTTTATGATTGAAGCAATTTTGGGTGTCGATTGAATAAGGTTCTTGGGTTGTGCTTGGAACCGATTACGGGTTACCTTTTGTGGATGTCAGACCGATCAACACCGACCCTTGCAAATTCACCTTTTTCTTCTCCATTGCCAAGCATTAACAAGGAGTTTGATGTTCTTGTTGTTTAGTTTGTTGTTCTTTGATTTTTACTTACTGATTTTGTGATTTCTTTTCCCTAATGTTTGGATCTTGTGGTTGTTTTGCTAGGTATAATCCCTACAAATCTATTCTATCCATTTCTATGTTGGTAGAGATGTTGATGTAGTTTTTTGTTTGAGAAATGTAGATGGATAATGTTGTTTTTCGTTTGATGTTGAAAAAATTTATATATTTGGCATTTGAAAATGAATTATATTTTATGGATATATATACTATCAATGTTCACAAAATCTTTTATATTTATTTTGAAATCAATTTTTGGTATTTATTCTAATATCAAATGTGTTAAGAGTGTTAAAATATTTTTCATTTCATGAACACTCTTTTTGAAGCCAAAACTATCGACCATATTAATATATATGTCAACCGTTTTATGCTTTTGATTTTTGGGCTATCAAACAAGGTAAAACTGCCAATCGATTTTCTCAAACTATTGATTGTTTTAAACCTAAGAGCCAAAACAGTCCTCAGTCTTTAAAAACTATCAACAAATATTTTTCATGCTCTTGATTATTTTATTCAAAATTCAAAAATAGTCAACAGTGACTCTATAGTGTCGGTTATCTCCTAAAACAATCGACTTGTTGTTTCAAACTGTCGATGTTTGTCAAAGAAATTAACCTCTTTCATAATAGAGTTGACCATTGGCACAAAACCATTGTGTGCTTCAAAATTTTCAAAGTAACCTATTGACTGATTTGGTGAAACTATTGACCATTTCCTTCACTAACATATGTTAACAGATAGTTTTTGTAGACTATTTATTTCTGCAATGGCTCTATAACGACTAGTATCTTTAATGCACGGGAGAAGCCTATAAATACCAACTTAAAGATGCACTAGAGAGACTAATGAATGGGAATAAAGTGATTATAGCTTAAAATTATATTCATTGTTCACATTAGTGATTATGCTTTATTTTTTCTCTCAAAAACAGCTACATATATCATTTGTAAAATGTTGTTTAAGTCTTTATGTATTTAATTGAGAGAAGTTGTAACTGAGAGTGTCAACTCTTAGATCTTTTCTTTATATTTGTTGTTGTAATTCTTAGTGGTTGTGCTATAAGTCCTACTTGGTAAATTAAGAAGATTTAGTGAATTGTGAAATCTCTACTGGGAGTTAGAGCAATGGAGTAAGTTGGATATCCTTAGCTTGTGGCAAGTTAATCAATTTCAATATCCCGAACTCACTATTATGGCTCGAGATAGTTTGTCCATTCCTACCTCTATGGTTGTATCATAATTCATTTTTAGTGTTGGTAGTAGGATACTGTTGGAATGGGAGGTGCTATGGCACACACCAAGAGGGGGGTGAATTGGTATAATTAAAAATCTTGATAGAACTTGAAAATTTTTTGACTCAATTTAGGTTTTAGTGATTTAAAACATAGAACATATGAAATGACAAATGTAAAGCAAGCAGAATAAATGACACAAAGAATTTATAGTGGTTCGGCTTAAACCAAGCCTAATCCACTACCTTAGCTTTCACTAAGGATTTTGAACCAATTCACTAAAATCTCCTACTTACACAAGTAGGCCCTCTAGCTACACAAGCTAGGAAATACAACCTCCTACTTAAAACAAGTAGGCTCTCTAGCTACACAAGCTAGGAAAACAGCCTCTTGCTTCAACGAGCAAGTCCTCTAACACAAAGCTAGGAAAATAAGAATGATACAAATGTAAAGAGAGAAGCTAAGAGTTAACACTCTTAGTTACAAGTTCTCTCATAATGAAAACAAGGCTTAATAATAAATTTACAATGATAGAACAACGAAGCCTTGGAGAAAAAATGCAACAGTGAAAAAGCAAATATTATAAGCTCGAGTAAAAATGATTTGAACTCTTTAGATCAACTCGTTCCCATCCATTAGCCTTCTCTTGATCATCCACGACTTGTATTTATAAGCTTCCCAAGAGATTGAAGAGAAATGTAGCCGTTTGTGACCGTTGGAGTTAAGAAACTAGCCGTTGGAAGCTTTCTGTAAAAGATATAGTCGATAGAAGAAAATGCATAGTTGACTATTTTTACAAATAAAACAAAACATAGTCGACAGATAAAAACGAATAGTCGACTATCTTATAACACAAAAATCCCATAGTCGACAGATACATATGCACAGTCGACTATTACAAAAATGTGAAGAAAATTTTGAATTTTATGAACAAAAATAGTCGACAGATGAAAAGCCATAATTGACTATCCTTATATGACAGTCGACAGATTCAAAAATAGTCGACAGATACTTTCAATAGTCGACAGATTAAATCAGCATAGTCGACTATTCTTATGCATAGTCGATTATTCTTATAACATAGTCGACTATTTTTAGGCATAGTCAACAGCATTAAACCACATAGTCGACTATCCTTTTGAAAACATTGAAAACTTAATAAATCCTCATTTTGATCTTTTGAAAGCAAGTTGAGATTATCAAAAGTATATTTTGAAATAAAACCTCACTCAACCATACTCAATATTTCTTCCATAGGATTTCATACCTTGCTTCAAAATTCATATATTACAAATTTGTTTTCTCATTCATATAATCCATAGAGATTGATTTTATATTACAAATTTATTTTCTCATTCATATAATCCATAGAGATTGATTTTCATATAGTCATTATCAAAATCACTATTTTATTATCCAAGAGTAAAATATCAATCTCCCCCTTTTTGATGATGACAAAACCAAATATGAAAATCAATTCATTTATTTTATCTTCCCATTTTTGTCAAAATCAAAAAGACTAATACTCCCCTTTTTTTTGGAACATAATGAGAGCAAAAAAAAAAAGAGGCTCCCCCTTAAACCAAAATCTTTTCAATAGAAATGAATTTGGAGATAAACATAACTAATTATAGATAGTTTTAAAAAACTAGAGATAGCTCCCCCTTAAGATGACATTATTAATATCAACATTTGAGCACATGCCATATACATAAACCTTTCTCATGAGATGCCAAAACAAATTTCATACATATTGCATACTCATGATCATATCAAAGCCAATCTATATCTTTCAAAATAATCACTCATATTTAAACAATCAAAGCATTAGATCAAATGTATAGCCATTCATCATATAAGAGGCATATACATTAAATGATCAATATAAGAGTGAAATATATCATTTCAAGCAAATAGAAAGACTCTCATTGAAACCCCCCCCCCTTAAACTCACACGGGAGGTCTTAGCCATAGAAACATTTTTCAAAAAAAAAAAATATAGTAATTGACTCAATTCAATGATTTTCACAAAAATATCAATGGCCATAAATTTGAGGAATGAACCACATGAACTTACTTTCCATATATTCAAAAAATAAGTGGTCATCCAAAAATATAAATCTAAACAAGTTATGTTTAAGGCCATTTACCACAAACACATTTTTCAGCACATATCAACAAATGTTATTCTCCCCCTTAATCAATGCATATATCAAAACACTATAACTCTCCCTTAATTTTAGAAACCAATATGATTGAAATTTTGGATACAATTTCTTAAGTAAAATCATAAAGGCAATACATGGTTCAAAATCATTATAAACATCATAATCATGGAGAGATTTAGAGAATATACCACCAAGGATGAAATTCAAATATCTCTTACTCTTGGTTGGTAAAGTGAGAATCTATTGGAGTTGATTTTCTCTTCATGCTTGATACATCCATACAAATTTTATTTTGGGTCCCATTTGGATGTCAAGCAACCTGTAAAAATAAATCACCCACAAGCTTTTGGTGCCCAAACCACTTTGGGTTCACCATTGTTAGCATCAACATGCTCACAAGATTTGTCAGAGAGATATAATGAATCAACAGTACTCAATATCTCTTTAGCACTAGAGCACTTAGAAACTTTACCATAAATATCATCACTTAGGGCATGCTGTAAAATATGCATAGCTCTAATATTTAAAGAAAAATTCATTTTATCACGATCATCTCATTCCATCTTTGGTTTTAAAACAAAATCCTTTTCCACAATATACCACAAATAACAATCGATGGATGTCATGAAAATACAAATTCTTTTCCTTCAAAAATCATAATAAGAGCCATCAAAATAAGGTGCCACATTAATAGGATAACCTTCCTTAAGAGCCATGGATCTCTCCTCAGGTTGTTAGACCTTGAAACAAGGAGTTAGGCTCTGATACCAATTGTTGGAACGGGAGGTGCTATGGCACACACTAAGAGGGGTGAATTGGTATAATTAAAAATCTTGATAGAACTTGAAATTTTTTTGACTCAATTGAGGTTTTAGTGATTTAAAACATAGAACATATGAAATGACAAATGTAAAGCAGGTAGAATAAATGACACAAAGGATTTATAGTGGTTCGGCTTAAACCAAGCCTAATCCACTACCTTAGCTCCTACTAAGGATTTTGAACCAATTCACTAAAATCTCCTACTTACACAAGTAGGCCCTCTAGCTACACAAGTTAGGAAATATAACCTCCTACTTAAACCAAGTAGGCCCTCTAGCTACACAAGCTAGGAAAACAGCCTCTTGCTTTAACGAGCAAGTCCTCTAGCACAAAGCTAGGAAAATAAGAATGATACAAATGTAAAGAGAGAAGCTAAGAGTTAACACTCTTAGTTACAAGTTATCTCACAATGAAAACAAGGCTTAATAATAAATTTACACTGATAGAACAACGAAGACTTGGAGAAAAAATGCAACAGTGAAAAAGCAAATATTATAAGCTCGAGTAAAAATGATTTGAACTCTTTAGATCAACTCGTTCCCATCCATTAGCCTTCTCTTGATCATCCACGACTTGTATTTATAAGCTTCCCAAGAGATTGAAGAGAAATGTAGCCGTTTGTGACCGTTGGAGTTAAAAAACTAGCCGTTGGAAGCTTTCTGTGAAAGATATAGTCGACAGAAGAAAATGCATAGTTGACTATTTTTACAAATAAAACAAAATATAGTCGACAGATAAAAACGCATAGTCAACTATCTTATAACACAAAAATCCCATGGTCGACAAATACATATGCAGAGTCGACTATTGCAAAAATGTGAAGAAAATTTTGAATTTTATGAACAAAAATAGTCGACAGATGAAAAGCCATAGTCGACTATCCTTATATGATAGTCGACAGATTCAAAAATAGTCGACAGATGCCTTAAATGGTCGACAGATTAAATCAGCATAGTCAACTATCCTTATGCATAGTCGACTATTCTTATAACATAGTCGACTATTTTTAGGCATAGTCAACAACATTAAACCACATAGTCGACTATCCTTTTGAAAACATTGAAAACTTAATAAATCCTCATTTTGATCTTTTGAAAGCAAGTTGAGATTATCAAAAGTATATTTTGAAACAAAACCTCACTCAACCATACTCAATATTTCTTCCATAAGATTTCATACCTTGCTTCAAAATTCATATATTACAAATTTGTTTTCTCATTCATATAATCCATAGAGATTGATTTTATATTACAAATTTATTTTCTCATTCATATAATCCATAGAGATTGATTTCATATAGTCATTATCAAAACCACTATTTTATTATCCAAGAGTAAAATATCAGATACTTGATCAATTCCGAACTTTACTGAGACCAAACACAGTAAAAGCACTTATTTGTACTATAGATTAGGCATATGGAGAGCTAAGTCAAATTTGATATCTTTCTTTTTCAACTCATATATTAACTAGGGAATGCCGGTGCCTAAACGCACGGTGTAAATAATATAAGAGTAAATAATATTAAGATTAAATACTAGATAAAAATTAAAATTAAAGCTATTGTATACTTATTAACGTTGTATAATAAAAAATAAAAAAGTTAAAAAAATGCTTTACAATATGAATAAATTAAATTAAAAGTTAAATATTAAACAATACATACCAGTTAGTACTATTGCTGCCAATCAAATATATAAAAAAATTAAATATTAAATACTACTGCTACTTCTACAAATAGAAATTAAAATTAAAATTAAAATGCACACTAATTAGTGCTACTGCTACCAATCAAGTTATAACTATATAAGAAAAATAAACATTATATTATCATACACCAAAAGAGTGGGTCAAAATTTTACAAAAAGTGGGTTAAAACTTTACAAAATATGTATGATTTACAAAAAATGTATCAATAACATGTCTTCAAACATGTGTTTGCCCGAACTTCCTCCTCATTACTTTCCAAAAAGTTTTCGTATCAACTTGTATGTATCCCCAATGAGAAACATGCACAACAATCTGATAATTTGTGAAACAAAAAACATATAGATTAGTACATTTGTTGGAAATATACATATCAAAATATTATTTGAGATTGAAATTAGCTGATTACATCCCCATCGAAGCAAGGTAGTTGTATTTCTCCTTTTAAACTCCATATATTTCTCGATCCAATTCTACAGAAATCCATATTTCAAATTATTATTAAATTTAAATTTTGAAAAAAATTATATAATCAATAAAAATAAATCTACATGGTTACCTTCTGAACACTACAACAATAACTCAGGATAAACAATATTTGTAGGAGAATTCAAACAATTTTTAGGGAGCAGAATACTTATACGATCAAATGATGTATATCTGGACAATGCCACGCATAATTACCCATGGCTAAACACTGGTATGTGCAAATCAACCCCAACAAATTTCACAAATTGTCCTTGAAATTTATTAATCGACAAGACATATGCAAATCAGACTGAAAATTGACGTCTTATCATTTGGAAAGGCATTTTTAAAGAAGATGGTGCCAAAGATATCCTTGGTATGAATGCCAATTTGCCAAACTTTTCTCCAATTAAAATTTGAGCTTCAATTATTTGATTGTCACACCTAATAACCATCAATCTTGTACCATTACACAGTCTATTTTTCGGTGCAATATTTCTGAACAATATTATAGGACAACCCACCTTCAACTCTAACTTAAAAATTGGCAACCCAAGAGGATCCAATGAATTTAAATATTCATTAGATTATCTATTTGTAATGATAGGATCGATTTCATTATCTTTAGACATTTTATCTGCTATAAGATAAGTATATAATCTCCCTAGAAAGATATTCAATGCAGTAGTATTGATGTCATTGGCATCATCGTTGCGCGCAAACAAAATTGTGCGTTCAGTTAAAAATGTTGGGGTCGACGACTCTATCATGTTCAACCATGGGTAAACTGTAGAGAGTAATTCATTCAAATCTTGACATTTCTTTATTGTTGATGGAAGGTTAACAATTTCTTGAGTATTGGTCCCAATCTAAAAAAAGTGAAATCAATAAAAAAAAAATAAGAATGAAAAAACAATTTATTAATTTAAAATAATCTATATAATATGACACAAAGGTTAAAGTAGTGTTACCTCTATTAAGAAATTAGCATTTTCATGGCCTTCATGATTCAAGCGCATATTCAAATCCAAAGTTAAGATATGTATATGCTTCCATAGAATAGAGTATCTTAATGATACATTCGCAATTTGCTCACAAACTCCTTTGGGTATAAGTGGTAAGATTTGTCAAAAGTCTTCACCAAGAACAATAGTAATAACCCCAAATGGCTTTTCACTATCACAAATATCCCTCAATGTACGATCAACCGCCTCAACACAATGCCTATGTTGCATCGGAACTTTATCCCAAATTATGAGCTTTGTTTCTCTAAATAACTTAGCTTGTAATGATTGTTTGCTAAGCCCATAATTTGAATTTTCCAAACACATCAAACGGGATAAAAAATTTTGAATGTGCAGTGCAACCTCCGACAAGTAACAATGATGCAATTCCAGATAAAGCCACAGTAATAACGATATTCCCAAGGTTGCGATATTTTAATGTCATCGTATTGTACAAAAATGTTTTCCCTGTTCTAGCACCCCCATTCAGAAAGAAAACAACTCCTTTATTTTGAAAAACTAAAGAATTGATTGTGTTATAAGCATTACGTTGTCCATTGTTGAGACAATCAATAGAAATTTATGGATCTGCCTGTTGTGCCTCACTCTGCAGTTGCCGATGTTCGAATATCAATCGATTACCAACTACTGTACTCCAATTTGCAGTAGGTTGTGACATGGGTGGAAAGTCAATTAAAATTTTGCCTGATTCATAAAGCATTTGATTCAAAAGATGGAGACCATAATCTTTAATTTGAGCCTCGATTGGGTTAGAAATGACAAATAATGTACGAATCTTATGTGCAAGATCATCACATATATGTGTTGATAATTGATTCCATAATACACATGGATTTAGTGTAGAGCACTGGGTGAGAATAATACTAAACAATCTCCTCAATTGATATTCAGTTTTCATAATTGTAGTATCTTTCAAGCATTGTATCCATTCTTCATCATCTTCTAAAGGTCCCCTTGCAACACATACTAATTTAAATGTATCATGCACAACATTATCGACCGTGCATAAAGACCGAAACGACTTTGTTCATTTGACAACGGTTAGTAACAAACGCAGATAAAATCTTTCACCCCAATTAAGGCTAGCAAAATATATTTTACCAATTGCATATCCCCTTTCTCTTGATTTTCGTCTCTTTTTCGACTTGAGCCAAGCATAATATTGTGAAAATTCTTGATAAGTAAATGGACATTCATCTTCACTGCCGGCACAATATGCAAAGAAGCCAGTAAGAGTTGACATTTGTTGACCAACTCTAGATTGAATCATTTCTAATGACTCTTCTGGGTTAAAAGCAACACAATGCATTCCAGGTAAATGAAGTGTCAATCGTACAACTGTTGGCATCTCTGCATGCAAAGGATGACCAAATATTCGCCAAGCAGCTTCTGGAGGTCCAATATATCTTGCATCGAGATATTGTTTAATTTCATTTATCATTCATAACATCATCATTTTACGATCATAACCCTTATAAATGTACTTATGTATATACTTGACACATCTCATCCTGGCACAAACTTCCACATTTATATGACAGTTGAAAAGTTTAGAAAGATATGCATTGTATGGTACGACATCCATGTTATTAACTTCTTGCCCCCTCACAGTATGTACTTAACTATTATTGCGACGATGATAGATAAGGTATCCATCTTGATCCATAGTTGTTTCCGTGAAAACTCGAGGGTATCTCTTAGTGCATGTACCATTTTCCATACATGGTGCTTGCGGATTTCAAGCTCCATACGGTCCATGTACCATACAACATTTGATAGTTTCAAAAAGCATAGGATCATTTTTTGGGTCTGGAAATTCTGCACAGACTAATTTGTCTACTTGAGCACATATCTGAATTTTGTCTGAGCCCTTAAGAAATAAAAGTGCATGCATATGAGAGAGGCTTCGTTTTTGAAATTCAATTGTAAAAACATGTGCAACTTTATTTTCAAACACTTTATTTATTTCTATCACCTTCATCAAACATTCTCTTCAACTCAAAAACACGGGTAATTAAATCAAGACGATCAATAGGTTTTTGATGTGGTAATAATGCTAAAGTAATTTCTGGCCAATTAGGATTTGCAGTCATGGTAAGAAAAATATCTAGGTGTTGGTTGTATCGCACGATAGCCATTGAATCTTGAAAGATTTCAAATATATATCTAGAACTACCAGTAAATGAAGATGGCAAAACAAACCTTTGAGTAGGTCGCACATAATCTGGATCCATATCCGACAACTCTTGGTAAAGCTCAGCCCAAAGTTTCCCTTGATTAAACTTGTAGTATGGCAATCAATTTTGCTCAATTACAACCTAAGCATCTACTAGAAACTCTTGAAATAGTTTCCCACCTCTCAAAATTGTTGAATACTCTGTGGGTCGTTCAAACGAACGATAACTATAAAAATCCATTTGAGTAAGTCGATCAGGTTAAGGTCGATTATACTGAACATTCCACAATTTCAACTCAAGTTTCCGTCCAAGCTCACCATATGTAAATAATAGAACATAATGTAATGGCAAATATGCTGGGTGACATTCATTAATTTGCATCAACTCAATACTTTCTTGAAAATATAAGATAATATCTCTCATTCCACTTGCCTCTATTCCATTACCTGGTATTACAATCGCAATCTCATCTGCAGTTGATGTAAAATGGCATGAGCCTGGCGAAATTTATCTACAAATGCATTGACTTGCAACAAATTATCTTGAATAGTTTTGAGAACATCCCTTCTCAAGATAGGATTTCTATGATTATGAATTTCTAAAGCTGAATCAGGGTTATAGATATACAGTTGAGCATAACTCGCATCCTGCCCTGGTTGTGGTTGCAGTGATCATGTTCGATGTCGCAATTCCCTATGAATTATGAATGATGTAAGGCCCCTTCCACTGAGTACTCTAGGATCTAATGTAGCACCAAAACTCGTAAAAGCATTGGCTGTGTTGTACACTCGAGTATAACTTTGAATGGATTTTGATTGATCATTATTCTCATCATACAACGCCTGAAGTGGTGGAGGGGGTGTAATAAGTAAAGGTAGCCTGACCTTTCCTTTCAAACAACAAATTCCTAATAAGAGACGCTTCATAGATGATTTTGTCAAATTTTCATCCATCCAATATAAGGCTGAACAATAAGGACATAATACATCCATAATGTCAAGATAATGGCGGCAAAAATCTTTGTGTACCAAGGTGTCAATTGATGTACTTATAGGCATATCTTATAATTCATCATCAGTACATAGATCTTCATGAAGAAATTGATTTATAGGAGTAAACCTATGAATATTTATATATAAATAAAAATTTGTAAAACAAAATGGTATGAGTAAAAATATGTATTTCAAGATTATACACAATAGTTTACTGATTCCTTTGTGGAGCCAAAGATGTGATTGTCATAAAAAATGAATATGTAGAATGATGGGTAACCATTCTTCGTTTTTGTGCCGAATAAGAATCTTCAGTTATTGTTTCTCACTCCAGCGAGTGCGATGGCAACGAATTGGTGTTAAAAAAGATCGCAAGGAATTGGTGTTAACCATTCCTTTGATCTGTCTCATTCTCGTCGTAGACGTTGTCCCAATTGGTATACAGAACATGACTTTTGATTTTTTTCACGTTCTCGTCATGCACGTTGAGCCAATGTAGCTTTTGATAACACATTATCATTGTGTGCCTATAATGAGAATATTTTAGGAGTATACACTTGTTGGTTTAAAGACACTACCCATCTCTTTAGCGTGTGATGTTTTCTACTTTCCTTTTTACTCTTCTTGTTCTTTCCTTAAAAACTTCTTATAAGAAAAATTAAAAATTAAAAAAACTATATTATGTAGTTTCCTACTTTTTTTTATACTTTTCTATTATATATTTTCTTCTCTTTTTCATTTTCTTCTCTTTTAAATAGACAAACATATTAAAAATTCAGATTAATGCTTAGTTTAACATACTTTAGAAAAACATTTCACATTCAATAAATAGAATTTTGAATAAATATTTGAAAAAGAAACTTTTTAAAAGTGTACATAAAAAGGAGTATATAACACTATGTAATTCCTCAAAAAATCTATATGACAATATTCGAAAAATAAACTTTTAAAAATTGTTGAGAAAACCATATCACTTGATGTGCAGTTTCTTTCTTTTGTTAGAAGGGATAGCCTTTTCTTTTTCCTTCGCCTTTGCTTATAATAAAAAATAAATAAAATATATTTATAAATTATTTTTCAAATGATAAGAAAATGTATATCCTTACCTCACGAATGCGAATAATATTAAGGTCACGCTCATCGCGAATAACAATATTAATATTTCTTTCTTGAAAAAATCGAACCTATACATACAAACATGCTAGAGTGATAAATAAAACTTTATATATATAAATAAAAAAATTAGTAAACGGAATTGATATTACGGTTCGGTCTAAGTCTCTATCCACCTATAAAATATGAGGAAAAAAATATTTTATTAAAAGAAAATTAGATATGACAAGTTTTTTTTTTTTAAAAAAAAATTAGCCTTACATTATAAGAGAGTACTTAAATTTATATGAAGAAAATAAAAAACTTATTTGACCAAAAATAATGATATTGTCCATAATTGTTGTACTTAAACCTAAAAATATTTGGTTATATAATTTTAGACACAAAAAAACAAAAAATTAGCAATACTAAACATTTAACATGGATTTAATTGGCAATGTCATGTTATTTCCAAATCAGTTACCTATCAAATTAGATAATAAAATTTAATATTTTATTTAAATAAATAACTGTCATGGATAGAAAATACTTAATGAGTTACACTCAAGATATATTTTAACAATCACATTAAAATGATAAAATTAAAATTGGAGCACAACAATTGTCTAAATTTGAACTCTTATCTTCAATTTTATATAAATGAAATTAAATCAAAAACATAAATTTAGGCAAAAAAATATAAATTTAGGCAAAAACAAATAAATTTCAACAGATAACAAAATCATTTTATAAATAATAATGAATAATTATTTCACACACACATTTATATATATATATATATACAAACACACATGGTTGCGGCCATGGCAATCGCCCACTCGCTGCCAGCCGCCATGGTTGCGGCCATCAATGGAGAGAACTCTGATTCGGGGTCAAAGAACCTTGGGTTCGCAGCCAGGAACCCTTGTGTTCCCCGACCCCCATGGGTCAAGAACTCTTGGTCGAGGAACACAATTTCTTTATGTTATTTTAATTAAAAAGATTTTATTATAATAAAAAAATAGAATTAATAAAATAAAAATAAAAAATAATACAAATAAATGAATTCTTTTTGATTAACAAATTTCTATTTTTAATTTTAATTTAATAAAAATATTAAATTTTAAATTAAACTTTGATAATAAAAATCACCTTTGATCATCATCAAAGAAAGAAGTTTTTATTTCTTTTGGAATTAAATCATATATGATTTAAAAAATATATAATTCTAAATATCAAATTCTTAAATTATACATATTTAAAAAAATTAAAACTTACACTATTGGTTTTTTTATTTAAAAAATTTCAAATGTTGTAGTTCATAGTTTTTTTTAAAAAAATTAAAATTTACACTGTTTGTGTTTTTTTTATTTAAAAAATTTCAAAAGTTGTAGTCCATAATTTTTTTTTAAAAATAAGTATTAATATTTAGAATAATTAATTGATATTTAAAATTAAATATGAATTTTTTAAAAAAATTAAACATTTTAAAAATTTGAAAAGTCCCCGCCACTGTCCCGACCATCCCAAAATGTTCTCACACTCAATAACTCTTAATGATAAATTTTGTTTATTTTCTTTTAAGTAATTAACTAGCTACCATAAATATTAGATATTAAACTTAATCAATTTATGGTAGTAATTAACTAACTACCATAAATTGATTAGTTTAATAGATGGACAAAAATGTTGCTACAATCACTATATTCTAATACAAAGTTAATTTATTGAGAAATAATTCATTTATTTAAACTCGTCCACTTCCCGAGATTATAAGTTCATATTAAATTATTTGAGATGTGTCCATACAATATCTCTTAATCATATATATAGACTAGCGTATACTCATACCTGAAGACACGGTATAAATAATATTAAGATTAAAATGTAATTATAATTTATATGTATTATGTTGTAATAATTTTACTTGTATTAAACGTTCTACAAAATTCAAACATATAAGATTTATAATGTTCACTAATATTGAAAATCAAAATATAAGAGCAAGTAAAAAAAAAATTGTAAACATTGAACAAAAAACAAAAATTAAAATTATTATATACTTGTTAACGTTTTATAATTAAAAAAATTACTAAATCTATATAATAAAACATATCAAGTGTTCTACAATTTAAATAAATTAAATTAAAAATTAAATATCAAACAATACAAACTAGTCATCGCCGATAACGATGGTCGTGGCCATCAATAGGTGGGGGGAGGGACTCCGATTCGGGGTTGGAGAACCTTGGCTTCCGGACCGTGAGTGGTCAGGAACTCTTGTGTTCCCAAACCTTGGGTTCTCCGACCATGCGTGGTCAGGAACTCTTTGATTTTTATATTATTTTAATTTTAAAAAAATTAAAAATAGAATTAATAAAATAAAAATAGAATTAAAAAAATGAATTATTTTTGAATATTTGCATATTTAAGTAATTCAATAGGATAGATTAACCAATTTCACATTTCTTTAAATATCAAAAATTCAACACCTAAAGATAAAAATATTAAATTTTGTATTAAACTTCCTACTTTGAATAAAATTTTACACTAAAAATAGCATTTGATCATCAATGATTTTAAAAATATATTTTTATTTCTTTTAGATCATCCATTTCAAATTCTAAATGTCAAATTCTTATATATTAAAACTTACATTGTTGGTGTTTTTTTATTTAAAACTTGCATCATATTTCAAAACTTAGAGTGTTGATATTTAGAATACTTAAAAATTAAGTTTTAAATGTTTTTAAAATTAGAATATTTATAATGATACTCTTTAAGAAAAATTAAGAAAAAAATTCGTAGTCTATGATAATCTTTATTTTATAATGTTCGAGTAGACACAAATTATAATTATAATTTTATCTTATTAACGGCATGCGTAAATGGACACAAATTATAAGTGTAATATTTTAAATTTTAAATATCGATTAAGGTAATTTTATCTATTTTTTTTTACTTTCTATTAATATTTCTAACTTTAAATATTTTTCTAAACTATTTTATCTAAAAATATTTTCACAAAAAATAAAAATAAAAAAAACCGAAGTTGCTGACTCGCAAAACCCACCCATCAATAATTTTTAAATAATACCAACCAAAGTTTTAAATAATTCAAAAATAATTATTTTTACATCAATCAATCTGGAGAAGAAACCAACAAACGCTCATACTCGCATCACCTCTTTGGCTGTCTCCCTTGCACCAAAACACACCCATCAAAAATGTCATTTCCCCCAATTTTTTCTTTTTTTCATATTTTTTATTTTTTTTTCCTTTCTTTTCTTTTTTTAATTTATTTTTTCTTTTCCATCTTCTTCTTCCTCCTGTATCTCCTTCAACCATGGCCGAAACCTTTTTCTTTTTTTTTTTCCATATTTTATATTTTCTTTTCTTTTTTCCTTTTATTTCTTTCTTTATTTTCTGTTTTCTTTCCCATTTTCTTCTTCTTCCTTCTGCTTTTCCTTTCTTTTTTCTGTGTGTATATGCATATGTGTGTGTATATGCCTGTGTGTATATATATGTATGCGTATGTGTGTGTATATATATGTATGCGCGTATGTGTGTGTATATATATGCATGTGTTAGGAACTTAGCATTAATAAAACAGAGGATAAATTACATTTAATGCATATATCCCAGTTCTTCTTCTAATGGCAATTCATGATTTATATTTTAAGGCATATAAGCTCTCTTATAGTCATCACCCACCATTCCATGGTTTGTCCCAAACGTTTTTCAACTGCCAAGTGGATTGGTAAAGCATAGCCAGAAGGAATAGTTGTTGCACTGGGTTATCTATTTTTCTAAAACACATGTGTATATGTCTGTGTGTATATATGTATGCGCGTATGTGTGTGTATATATGTGTATATGAGTTTAGGGCGGGCAATGGCATGGGTGGGGGTCTGTAAGAGAGAGAAAGAGAGCGAGAGAGACAATGAGGGAGGGAGTGGGTGGATATGTGAGAGAGAGAGAGAGAGAGAGAAGGGGAGGATGGAATGGTTTTTTTTTTTTTGGGGGGGGGGGGGGATCTTAACCATTGATTAATATTCAAAATTCATCTCAACCATTAGACCAAAATATATGCTAGACATTTTCAAAAACTGTTTTGTTTTATTATATAGATATTAACATACGAAAGGAATTGGAGTTACACACACAAAGGCACATGCGTATACATACATACATAGAAAAAAAAAAAAAAAAGAACAACAGACATTAGATTGCTTCTGTGCATACATATAAAATGTAATTTCAAAATTTGTATACATATAATTCCAGCAAACATTAAAATTTAATTCCAAAGAATAGCATACATACATATAAAATTTGACTATTTCTTACACAATCTAATCGTGAGAAGCAAACACACAAAATATATGTATATGTATGTAAACAATGAAGACCATCGTTTCTGGCGTACATTACATACATACACAAAAATACATACACATATGTGGCGTTGGCAGGGATGGCGAGGTGAGCTGCGCTGTGGTCGGGTGGGGGCGATGACAGGTGTGAGCAGCTGCAAGGGCGACGGCGATGAGTTTCAGGGGTTTTTTGGGGGGCAACGGCGGTGGCCAGGTGAGGGCATTGGTAGGGGTGACATGGGCGGCGAGTGGGAGAGATGGTGTTCCGAGCGGCTGCAGGGGCGAGGGAGATAGAGAAAGAGAGAGAAGGAAAGAATGAGGGATGGAGGCAGAGCGGCCGACGATGGGTTTGGTGCTTTGAGAGAGAGAGAATGGGAGAGGGCTGGACAGAAGCTACAGAGTGTGTGCGTGTGAGGATGGGATGGTTTTTTTTTTTGGGGGGGGGGGAACATATTTTGATCTTAGCCATTGATGAAAAATCAAAACTCATCTCAACCATAAAAAAAAATCTATTTCTTACATTTGTCTCTCATTTTCAAAAACCATCCTCCCTTATTATATAGATATGTATATATGTTTTTTTTCTACAATAATTTTTCTTTCTTTCTTTAACAATATTATTTCATAAAGGTATTTTAGGAAGTAATAACAAATAAAAATTTTATTCATAATTCATTTCAAATATAATTTTATAGAATTTAATTTAATTTCATATTTTAAACTGTGTTATTACAAACATAAAGGGTAAATTACATAATTGATCTCTCAACTTTATGTAAAATTAGAATTAACTAATTATGTAACATCCCGCATCGAGCGATAGGAATGACCGGATTAATTTACTCTAATGGGCCTACACGAACTTCCCAGGGGTCATCCATCCTTTAACTACCATAATTTAAGCACGTTCAATCTAAAAGTTATTTATCTACATTCAGCCCAAAAGGTATTCAGCTAATGTTATTTCATTCCTTACTATTTTCGATATATATATTAGCTTCTCTAGAATCCCTTCTTGGACCTAACCCTGAGCTCCCGAGATATTACAAATTATATTATATTTAATAGTTTAAACAAAACTAAAAATAAATATTCGAAGAGGAATAATTTGATTCAAGATCAAATTAGATAAGCCGTAGGAAAGCTATAAAAGATTGAGCCTTAAGAATCTAAAGCATCACAAATCATAGAGCAAATCAAGTGATATATGGTAACGACGAAGAAAAGAAGCAATGTGAATGCACTTTGAAAATTTTCACCAATAGATGTAAGCATCACAAATCATATAGCAAATCAAGTGATATATGGTAACTAAAAAAAAAAAAAAGAAGCAATGTGAATGCAGTTTGAAAATGTAATACCCCAAGAGTTCAGAAAAGGGTAATATATATCGAGAATAAGTAAGGAAGGAAATAAAACCAGCTGAATACCTTTTAGGCTGAATGTAGACAAAGAACTCCCGAGTTAAGCGTGCTTAAATTGGAGAAGTTTAAGAATGAGTGACCCCTGAAAAGTTCGCATAGGTCTATCAAGGTAAGTTATTTTGATCTTTCTTGATCGCTTGATGCGAGATGTTATAAAAAAATTAGCACCAATAGATATAAGCATCACAAATCATAGAGCAAATCAGGTGATATATGGTAACAAAGAAGAAAAGAAGCAATGTGAATGTAGTTTGAAAATTTGCATCAATAGATGTGTATCTCTGAGCTCTAAACCTTAGTTATATATGCATTAACAATTCTCTTAATTATAATCTAATTTATTACAAGGGCAAGTTCATTTATATAATGTTGCAATTTTGTATGATCATTTGAATGTGCAATTGTTTACATGAGAATATGATTTCAGAATCTTGCATCAACCCTAAACCCTAAACTTGCATCAACTACTATTTCGAATTGTGAATAAACTTTTATTATCTTTCAAATATTGCATTTTGAATGTGACATAAGAATTTACATCTCCTCCTAATGGTTATGTCATGCTTTTATGACTTGCGGATCCCTTGAGATTCATACTATTGCTATTAACATTTTAAAATTTTAGCTCAATAATATCGTGTCTTTGATTTACCTATTCGACCTCATCAGTTTTGGATATATTCTTTCCCTAAACATGCTCCGTTCGAAACCACCGACACTTAAAGTCTAACCTCCAATCATTTTTTTTTTTAATCATTATATGAATTTTTTTTCCATAAAGATTGAATTTAATCTTAATTTTGTTATTCAAATTGGGCAAAGGTACGGATAATGAATATTGGATATTTGATTTTGGATGTAAGAGATTATTCCACATGTTATATCATGGTATTCACACTTAATATGATGAATAATTTTGTATAAATGGCTTATTGGTCAAAAGGTTAGGATTGCCCTAGCATTGGAATCAATCGATGCATCACCAACTTAATTTTAGGCTCGGGACATATTACCACTATTTGTGGGTTGAATTAAGATACTAGAGTAAACATTTATTCAAATTGTATAACTAATTGACTCTTTATTTCCCTCCTCAATTTAAAGAAACTCCTTTTTTTTATCTCCCTTTAAAAGTCTTAGGAAAATATTATTTGTTAAGATAGTGTTTGTTAACTAAGATATAAACTGAAAAAGTGAGATATGAAAAGTATTACAAATAAAAATATTTTATATTATATTTGTTAAATTTATCTGGTGACCATTGAAAAAGAAGTCACGTGACTTCTTATATTAAACTTTTAAGATAAATTTATCTCTTTCACTCTTTCAAATAAATTTATCTTAAACTTTATAAATAAGAAAAAAATGATGCATATGTCCTCTAGTGTATTCTAAAAAATTTAACAAACTATTTGATAAAAATCTTGAAATATTTTTCAGATTTATCTTAATCATTTCATATTTAGTTTGAAAAACATTTCAACCTTATATTGATACAATTATATCTTACTAAATATTATCTAAACAAATCCTTGAATCCCATCATATTACGGTTGTTAAATAGTCTTCATAGAGCCTCTTTATTTGTTTTCACCAATATTTTGCTTTCTTTCGAGGATAAACATGATTAATTTTACCATCGTAATAGTCTCCCTCAACTACCATGGTGTCAACAACCTCTCCCTCAATGAAGGTTAATGGCTCATTCCCGCATTGCTCAATGAAAGTCTCCTAAAATGTAAGCACCCCCGCCTGGATATCCCAACCACCCAGACTACCCGAACGGGAGCGCCTACGGAAGGGAAAGAATGAAACACATGACAGAAACCACCCTGGTATGCATACACAAAAATAAGAACAGCGAAAGCGAAGCTAAACACATACATGCACTACGGGTACCCCGCTAGCACAACGGTCATAAGATAAATGAATAAATTCAGACTCCTGTGCCGACATACATAAGACACGAGGAAAGACCTGGTATAGTAAAAATAATAGAGTAAATCCTACTGAACTATCAGAGTTGACCAGGACTGACGGGAGTGCCTGTACACCATACCGACTCTGTCGCTAGACGCTGGCTCCTATGCTCGGACCCACGCTGCCACTACCTGGAATAATGGAAAGCAAAGTGAGTCGAGAGACTCAGCAAGCATAAAGAAAAGAAGGCTAAAGGCTTAGCATATCCAATAAACTCACCACAGAACACTAACCCCCAAGTACACACAAGCCATGAGACGCACAACATAGTATAAAAGCATAAATAAAAGCACATACCAGTCCTTGGGGCTCACATAAGACACATGGCACCCAAGTCCCATACCAATCTGCTGCTGCCCTGAAAGGCAACATAAATCTCCACAAACCTGTGTGCGCCATCCCAGGTCGATGCTCCCGTCACCCATGTGTCCGTGTCGGTACTTCCGACACTCGAGCCATAGGCTCCCTCAGAACAATCCTCCCGTTCGAGAACTAATAACTACCAGTAACCATGCAATGCACATAGAAATGCAATGGCGTAGTGAGTATCAACTTGATACACTGGCGCTCATACATCCAGTCATCAGGCCATGCTCCACCCATATAGTAAACCACACGCGATGCATATGCCCGTGCTGGATGCAACCTAACCAAGCTAGAATGTCCGTGTCCAAGCACACTCAATAAATGAATAACCTAACATGCAACCCATACCCATGTGCATATCAAATCATGAACAGTAATATAATGAATCTAATCGTGCAGTAAATCACATACTGACAGAGCTAGTTAGCAGTGCCCGGCACCGGTCAACGGCCAGTGACTAGGAATGTCCACTCGACGGTCCATTTCAGATCCGTACAATAGTCTACCCCAACGTCACCAAACAACTGACCCCTGCCCTACTGCTCGATAGCTCTATTCGAACCATAAATAAATCCGAGAAAACCGTAAATAAACCCGCACATCTAGGAACCTAGTCCCCAAGTTGGGTTCAGCATCATTCCGAAAAGAATGGGGGCGGTACAAACCCCCCCCGGATTTAATTTAAATTAAACCCAATGAATAAAAACTCAATAAATAATATTAAGCGCCGAATCAAAGTAAGGGAGAGGATAAAGTACGAGAAACCACGGAATCTCTCACGAGAATTAAAGAACAGGAGGAGAGGCTTAGGAGATTGTCTTTACACGGCCGTTCCTTGCCTTTCTTGCACTCCCGCTGCGAAGTAAAACATTTTCCTGGCAATAAATAAATTCGTAAGTTTAATTAAATAAATCTACCGTGTCATATAAATAATTTAACCGTCTAAAATCCTATGTAGGCGCACCTCAAATAAAATCCCAATAAGTCTCATATTTATTTCAAATTAAATCATGCTAATAAAATACTCAATTTATATAATTAATACACGACACCGAAACGAATTAAGGGAAGGCGTAAAATTCACAAAATGGAAGGAGATCGTATGGGTAAATGGAGCTTGCCTCGTTTAAGCTGATTACAGCATTTCTACGCTTGAATACCACCAAAATAATATACACTGCAAAATAGAATAACTCCCAAAATTAGCAAAATATGACTCAAAATGAAATTTCAACCGTACAGAATGTTTAATACGCATTTCTTTACTTACCGGGCTAATTAAAACTCAATTAAATTGAGTTTAATCCTAACTTTCTCCCCAAAAAATAGCCCTCTGCGCGTTGTTTCTTCTCCATTTTCTTTCTTCCATTTCCTTTCTGATTTCTGCTCGCCAAATGGCTGAAATTGGCCTTAAAAATGAAGCTCAGCAGAGGGCCCAGCATGCGCCACGTGGCGCTCCAGCAGCTGCGCATGGCTGCCACCGCCTTGCCCAAAACGACGCCGTTTTGGGCAAGTTTTTGGCTGAAAATTCAGCCAAAAACTTCCAGCGCACGCATGCCCCAGGTCTCGATCTCGCGCCTACTCCCTGGCCCCCTCGCGCACGACCGCTCGCTTCGCACACATCCTTCAACCATATAGTCCCTTCAATTAAATTTAAAGTTACTTACAGTCACTTTTCAACTTTTACACCAACACCCACAACTTTCCATTAATTACACACGCACCCCCCTTAATAATTTTCCTTACACCCAAATTTCCTTAAATTGACACTTACACCCCAAAATTTCAGAAATTCCACTAATTTAATTTATTTTCCTATTTTCATAAATACTTCCAAATAAATAATTATTTTCTCAAAATAACATAAATAAACATTTTCTTAAATCTCCCAATTCCCAAATAATTTAATTAATTACCTAAATTTCCTTTAAACTCGCAAATATACAATAATCTCCACAAACCTAAGTTTCGGGAGCGGCCCAACCATTTTGCCTTATTTTTTTTATTTTATATTTTATTTTTTATACAGATAATTGAAAAAACTTAATTTCTTATTTAAATAGTGCTAATTAATATTTTTGTATACTTAATTTTTATTTTTTTATACAAATATGTGAAAAAACTTAATTTTTTAATTAAATATTGCTAATTAATATTTTTTTATACTTAATTTTTATTTTATTTTTTATACAAATATTTGAAAATCTTAATTTTTTAATTAAATAGTGCTAATTAATATTTTTTATACTTAATTATTTATTAAAACTTATTTTTTTTATTAAATAGTGCTAACTAATATTTTTTTATACTTAATTTTTTATTTAGGTATTGGAGTTGAAGAATTTAATTTTTAATACAAGCAAATATATATTTTTTTACTTAATTTTTTAAATCTAATAATGGATTTTCCCAACTAACATATTTTATATTTTATATAATTATTATATTAACATATTATTGGGTCTCGAACTCCAGAGTTCGAGAAACATTGATTTTCCCGAACTTCCCGAACTCCAGAGTTCGGGGAAGCTGGTGTTGCCCGAACTCTGGAGTTCGGGAAAGCTGGTGTTTCCCTAATTCTGGAGTTCACCAGTTTTCTCTAATTCTGGAGTTCAGGAAAGCTGGTGTTTCCCGAACTCTGGAGTTCGGGCAACACCAGCTTCCCTAAACTCTGGAGTTCAGGAAAATCCATGTTTTTGTTTAATAATTTTTGTTCAGGAAAACATGGATTTTCCGAACAAGTACAATATTTTTTGTTTAATAATTTTTTTATTGTAATGTTCTGTTTAATATTTTGTATTTTTGTATTATTTTGTAGTTACGATACCTGCTATTTTTTATTCTTGTGTTATTTTGTAGTTACTTGCTATTTTTTTATTATTTTGTAGATATGGTACGTGGTAGAAGAAGATGTGAAGCTTCTTTATCTCGCCAGACTTCTTCTTCTCGGGAGCGTCCTACTGCGTCAACTAGAAGAAGAAGGAGGATCGAGAGTTCTAGTGAACCGACTATTTTAAAGCCAGTAGCAGAATATGTGACACCAGTTGAGGAGCATCCCAACCCTAATGAAGAGGAAGCAACGGATCGACCATCTTCCTCTCAGCACGAGGATGATATTTCTGAACCACTACCTGGGGATCCTAGTGATAGATCTATTCTAAAAAGTTTTAAAAATCATGTTGCATTTGCAATATGGGCAGGAGAGGTAAGTTATATTAATTTTTTTAATATTTATCTTTATAATTTAAATAATTACCTATTGCAAGTTTTTATAATTTAAATAATTAGGTATTTGAATTTTTTAATAGAAAAGAGGCATATTAAAATGTAGAAATCATGGCCTTAAAATTCCTGAATGGCCATTGGATAATCAGCCTTGTGTTCGTGATATTGTTATGGGTTCTAGTTTGTCACCATTGCTAGCGTGTACTTATCGAAATATAAATCATGCTATAGTCTCAGCATTTACAGAGAGATGGCAGCCTGAAACTAATACATTTCATTTACCATTTGGGGAGATAAGTATAACATTATATGATATTGCTACTATTTTGAAGATTCCAGTAACAGGAAAATCTGTATCTGTGCCTCATCATTTGACACCTAGTGAAGCTAGTGATTTATTATGTAGGTTACTTGGGGTTTTATTAGATGTAGCAACACAACAAATTAGAGAGAATCGAGGAGCATTTGTAAAATTAGATTGGTTGAAAAAAATATTTATGCATCTACCAAATGAGGTTTCTAATGAAGAGATTGAACATATTAGTAGAGCATATCTGTTATTTTTATTAGGTTGTACGTTATTTGTAGACAAGAGTGGGACATTAGTTTCAGTAGCGTATTTGACATTATTAGATGATTTAAGTATGATCGGTAATTATGCATGGGGAGCTGCGTGTCTCGCATATTTGTATCGACAGCTCGGCATTGCTACTAGACGAGAGGTGAAGAGTATTGCTGGATATCTTACCTTACTTGAGGTAATTATTTTAATTTCATAATTTTATATCATATATTTATATATATTTAACATAATTATTTATATGGGTGTACGAGCATTTCCCTTTTACTAGAATTAGATGTAACTTGTTATATAGTGACAATCAGCCACAAGCTCTCCGTTGGATATCTGTTCGTGATACTGATTCTTTACAATCTGTTAGGGAGAAGCTTATTGATTTATCACCGGACGAGGTATTTATCATATATATGATTTGTAAGTTAATTAATATATTATAAAATTAAATTTTAAAGTAAATAATATTTACAGTTGATTTGGACGCCGTACCGGAGGGTTCAGGCACACCATCCATTTTCAGAAATTACATTTTTCTCAAGTTGTCTGAAATGTGGAAATATTATAGAACCATATCATCCTGAGAGAGTTTTACGACAATTTGGGCATGTGCAAACTATTCCTCCACCCCCATTATCACCTGTTGAAGCTAGGCAAGGTCAGGGTACGGCTTCATATCGGGTAATTTATACATTTGTTGATGATATGTGGAATCAATGGGATATGCATTTATTACCACCACATCGATGTGGTAAATATTCTAAATTTCCATGGCATTTTACACCTGAATATTTAACGTGGTATGGAGCTATTACACATCCAATTATACAAAATCCTATACATCGATCCAGTTTTGATAGAGGTGCAGAAGATATGCTCAGTCTTGCTGAATCAGTAAGTTTTTAAATTATATTTAAGTTATTATTGAATTTAGTTTATTTAAATTTAAAAAAATTGATATAATTGTTTTTATTTCAGCGTAATCGACTAGCATTATATGCTATCGACCAGACGATATCAAGTACTAAGCCTGTATCTGCTGATGCATGCAGGGAGACATGTCTTGGGGTGAATACCATTCTAGGCTCTCGGCATCCTGATATTGATAATATTGGAGCGTCCACATCTCGTACATCTCCGCCAAGATAATTTACTTCGTACTATAGCTTGCTTATAGTTGTTGTTTATAGCACCGAGTTACTTGTAGTTGTTGTTTATAATTGTAATTCGTAAATTATAATTTTGAATTATGTATAACTTGTAATAATATTTTATTTTAATATTTACTATTAAATTTTATTATGATTTATGTAATTTTAATACCATTTACACAAAAATTAACAGAATAAATTAATGAAAGAAAGAAATATAACTTTGTGCAATTTTGATAATTCTAACAAAATAAAGAAATATTACAAACATATAATATAAAACATACACATTCGTCATTCATAGTTAAATCAAAAATATATAATGTAAAACATACACATTGGTTATTCATCATTCATCAGTTAAATAAAAAACATCCTTTGTAATAACATTTTTGTTAATAAGAGACAGAAATGCTTGAATTCGAGTTATATATGGTGTTTCCCATTCACATGCAATATTATATCGATATTTATGCCAATTGCGTGCAACAGGAGGAATTGGTGAACCTAATTTAAGAAACACCTGAAAAAATATAAGACAATATTATTAGTAACAAATTTATATTAACATAATTATGCCAATATATAATGTTGTATAACTGAAGGAGCGGCTGATCTCAATGGAAGGTAGGTAAGACACTCCATTCGAGATAAATGAATCAATACAACATTATATTTTGAAGCAATCAAATGACCCATGTCAGGTAAAGTCATCCAATGTTGAGGAGGTGCAACACACTCAAAGCAAGAAAGTTCGTGCATTAACTCATCTACACGCATAGCAGATCCATATAACTCTATATATTCATCACGAAAAGTATGCAACTCTCCAATCAGATTCATACGAATATCCCTCCAGTTGTGCTCACTCATTCCAAGTAACGCAGCAATAGCACGAAATCTACAATGTCCATCCGACTCCACATTAATAATATTATGTATAAAATGATGTATTTTTTATGGGAATGAAGCATCATAACCTAGCAATCTGTGTTTGACACTGGTACGATAAAGTTTACCTTCATTCGGTGTCTTAACTGAGCTCTGTGTTGTTGGAGATGTACTATCATGAATAGACTGTACTATTTCAAAATATGATGGATCACGTCGAGTGGATGTATCAACCTGAATTTTATTCTTTGATGATGGCTTACCTTTTATCCGAACTTTCACACTTTGTGGGATCAATGAAGTCGTAGCTGGATCTATTAATTCTCTCAACTTCTGTTTTAATACGATTTTACCTCCTGCTGGTTCTGATTGAAATATATTATATAGACTTTCTAACTCTGGATCAATTGTTAACACTGAGGACACATCAACAGTCTTCACTAAATCTAATTTTGTCCAATAAAGGTGCACAAATGATAAAGGAATTGGTCGTCCCTCCATCATTAATTCTGCAATTTCTTGTGCACAAGGTAAACCATGTGTGCTTCTTATCACACATCCACATGCAACCTTATCCACCCCAATTTTTTGAGCTATCTGTGTTTGCTTTAATACCATATTCATTGCATTTCTTGATATAATACCTCTCAATTCTCTAAAAATTTTTGGTCTGAAATTATGTTGTACCAACATTAAACTCTTCCGAAAAGACCCCTTTATCTCGATATGTTGTAACTCAATAATAGAATTGATAATTTTCCATGATGACTCAAAGTCACCTTGAGATGATCCCAGATATCTCTTTAGCTTCGCATGTGCACTCTCAGCCCTTTGAATAAAAACATAAGCAGTATTAGATTAATTAGAGATATTATAATAAAAATAATAACAACAAGATTTGAGTTTACTAAAGAATACCTGTTAGTAGTAACATTGCCAAAATGTAATACTTTATTTGTTCACGCTGCAATAAATTTTTCTTTATAATCATTCAGTCATGTCTTTCTCACATAATCAAGTGCTTCTTCATATGCATGATACTCAACCATTAAGTCACAAAGCAGACTTTGATACTCAATCTCAGTAGAGGCAAAAACAAGAGGATTCCATTGTAACATAAACTTCTCCTATGTCTCCTTCCTATCAAAAAATTTCTTACACTTAGCAAATACATTTTTAGATATATGCCACCTACATAATAAGGTCGTCGTACTTGGAAAGACCTTATGTATTGCATTCATCAACGCTAATTCTCTATCAGTGATAATTACTCCTGGAAATGTATTAGATCCCATCACATTCTTTAATCTCTCCATAGCCCATGTATAGTTATCCTCATATTCATGGTTCATAAATACAAATGCAACAGGAAAAGTTAACTCAGTGAATGTCACACCAACAATCTTAAGAAGTGGATATCTATACCTGTTAGTTTTGTATGTACAATCCATTATCAAGACATGTGGAAATATTTTTAATAAATCTATGGACATCGGATGAGCCCAAAATAAGTCTGCAATACAATTTGATTCATCACTTCTGTGCCACTCCGCATAATTACATTCTCTTAATTTCTTCATCAACTGTTGCATTTGTGATCTACCACCTTTCTCAATAAGTTTATATCTTTGACGCGCATTATATATAGTTTTGATAGTAGTAACATTATTCTCATCATCTGCCTTGAGACTCATCAAAATATTTCTAGGTTTCACGAGATTCTCAGACATTGTTTTTAAAATTACTTTCTCTTTTTCTGTAAGCCTCCCTGCATATGAATGACCCTCCAGTTGAACTGCTAGTGCATGATTGTGCAGTCCACATACAACTTTCAACTCCCACTGCTCAAATTTCATACCAAGTAATTCAAACGGACAATCACACTTTTGGAACCTGTGCACTTCCGTTTTAATTCCCCTATTATTTCTTCTTTCCTCTTCGATGGTCTATACTTTCCACTACGTTCACAAGCAAGACGAACTCTAGGTCTTTTTCCAGGACCCCCAGATTCTGAACTCTTGATCACAATCACAATTCCATTTTGTTTTCCAATTTTCTTAGCCCATCCAATAAGTGCTTCTCTAGTATCAAATAGCTAATACAACAATAAAAAATATTCAGATATATTTTTTTCAATAATTCAAACAAAATTATTAAAAATCTATCATACCTCATTCGTAGTAAATTGTTGAATAACATCAAATTCCTGGATTGCACAATTTGATTCCTATAAAAAAAATTAATAAAATAAAATATAGATTGAAACTTAAAAATGAAAATATTTCCGAATGCTAGGGTTCGGGGAGACTATCCTTCCCCGAAGGCTGTGATTCGGGAGACTTCCCCGACCCCGAACCCTGGTATTCGGGGAAGCTAGCCTTTCCCGAATGCTGGACTTCGGGGAAGGTCAGCCCTCTCGAATTCCAGCATTCGGGGAGGCCAGCCTTCCCCGAAGGTTGGAATTCGGGGAAAGGGCAGCCCTCCCGAATTCCAGCATTCTGGAGGCCAGCCTTCCCCGCTGGATTCAGTAAGCTTGCCTTTTTCAAAACACTTCTTTCCATTTTGCAACGCATTCCAATATAACCCATATTACATTCTTACAAACACAAACGCATATTTTAAAACACACATTTACAGATTACTTACCTGTGCATAATATTCTTTTTCTAAATAGTTGTTCTGTTCTTCCTCAAACTCTTCCCAGTTCTCCGTCAATAATTTAGTATAGTAATCCATGATCGATCATAAAATGTATGAATCGATGATATGTATTTGAGAGAAAATAGATTAGTCTGAGTGTGAGTCTGAAAGTGAGTCTCAAATTAGAGATAGAGATTTTAGGAGAAAAGATTTGATTGGGATATGAGCCACTGTGAAGAAGAAAATTTCTCCGGTGAAAGATGTCATGTCAGGTGGTGGTGGTCGAGTATTGAAGATAAGGGTAAAATTGAATTTTTATTTTAGGGTATTTTAGGTATATTTAAAAATGGTTGCAAAAAGTAAAACGTTCGCTATGAATAGAATTTCCCCTCCCGTTATCCCTTCTATTTTATTAGCGATGAATATCTCTATCCTCACCCTTCCTATGAGGATCCTCTATCCATATGTCATTTGTTATGTGTATGTGCCATCCTTACCTATATTTTCATACTTTACACAACATATATGTATAAATAGATAGTTCATCACATAAATATACATAAGAATACTTCATGTATAACCTCAAATAAAAATAACACGAAATTAAATACCCATATATATATATATATAAAGATTAAATACTTGATTGTTACATAAGTCGACGTGGAAGGTTACTATTAACATCAATAGTACAATTATAGTCTTAATGATAATAGAAATAAACTATTTTTTTGTAAAAATAATAAATGATTTTTCATTGTGGGCAAAAGTAACTGTTCTTAAAATTAATCTTTTGGATCAAATGTATCCATTGTCTAACACATAAACCAAGATAAATCCTTTCAAACAAAACATTTATTTAATCCTTTAAAAGGCATGAAAAACAACTTTCAAATAGGTTCGATTAACCAATGCTAAAACCATGGTCCATGAAAGAATAGTAGAATGATCATTTATTCTCTATCGAATTCCTCAGTCAACCAAAGGCTTTCAGTAGTCTACTCAAGATAGGCAATATGTTCAAGTATTGCCTACCTTAAGTCAAGTTTGATTATGGTTGACCAAAGTCTCAAACAATATCTTTACTTGTGCTCCTTGCATTGTCTAGTCGATCAAAGATTTTTTCTAAGTCAATTGAAATTTGATAGATTATAAAGATTATCTTTTCATCACGAGTATGGTCGATCAAAGTCTTAAAAAAGCATTTTCGTTGGTCTCAAATTAAGTTCGGTCGACCGAAGATCCTTCTCTAGTTAATTGATAAAGTCTTCCAAATTCCTTCTTATATTTGCTATTAATGATACCTAACTCATCTTTTTGGATTATGAAATTGTTTAAAAACACATACCTATTATATATCTCTTGTTAATACTTATATTATAAATAATTTTCTTTGTTTTCCCTATTAATTAATATGAAATTTAAAGTTAAAAGATATATTTTCAAAAAACGGTTAAGCAAATAGATTTGAAACTTTTTTTTGGATAATTGCATCTTTCACTTTATGCGTGTTCAACTATTTAGAAGCCTACTTTTCTTCTTTTCAATGTACTCCTTTTATTCCCTATTAATTGGTCCTTAGGGTTGTGCCATGCCACCTCATAGTAAGGTTGGAAGGCATATCGTCACTTTTAATGGATAAGATAAATGGAAGTTCACAATGTTCTAAAATTGAGAATAAAAGCAAAAGTGGTGTCATAAAAAGTGATTCTAAAATTGAATATATATTCGAATATGGGTATTTTTTAGGCAATTTATCATAAAAAATATTTATAATAATACCATTGTAATAGTATAGGCAGCCACCTTCCAAAGGTGACTACCCAATCAACACAAATAAATCCAGGACTCCTCCTAAGCAAACTGATGTAAGATTTACACGCTACAGTAATACATGCCATCCCTCTCTTGGGGGTGCAGTGTCTCTATTACATGGTCCCACCATTGTCAGACCTAGAAGTCGGCTGTAATACCAATTGTAATAGTCTAAGCAACCACCTTCCAAAGGTGACTACTCAACCAACACAAATAAGCCCAAGACTCTCCCCAAGCGAACCAATGCGGGATTCAAACATTATAGTAACACACAAGCAGCCTTTGGAAAGTAGTTGCCCAAGTTGTTACAGTTGGTATCATGGCTGAGTGTGGGCACTAAGACTACGACAATAGTGTGTGCTTCCAGCTAATGGGTCGGTGTGTTGATTGGACAATTACCTTTGAAGGTAATTACCTAAACTGTTACAGTTGATATCATAGTCGACTTCTAAGTTCGACGATGATAGAGTCGTGCAGTAAAGATACTGCACTCCCAAGGAAGAAATAGAGTGTGTTACTGTAGCATGTGAATTCCTCATCAGTTCACATGGGAGGAAATCCTAGATTTATTTATGTTGGCTAGACAATTACCTTTAAAAGATAATTGCAATTACCATAATAGCACATTTTCTCGTCATGTGTGACATTTAAGACGACTTTTATAATCAATTTATGTTGATGTTAGTCTAATGATTTTTTATTTTTATTTTTTTTTTAAATATATAAGTTTAGATTCGTGCATGATTAAAGACTATACGTTTTATACTTTAAAACTTTTCATTTCATGACAGTTACTTTAATAGACTGAATGATATTGAAGGATCAAGAATCGATGTGCCCGGGGATTAGAGCTCGAGACCACAATGATTGAAGTATGCATTTATTTTGTATGATATTTGATATAAAAGCATGCAATATCCCTTATTTAATAAGATAATAATTTTAGTTTAAAGCAGAAAATAAATACTTAAGCATGAGAAAATGTCTCTTGCTCATGCACGAATTTTCAAACCAATCTTTTCAAAATCTCTATTATTATCTTATTTTAAATGATCAAGAATATTATGTTAGCATAACTTTTGTCCGACGCAAGTAAAAAGAGAGGTGTCCCCCATGCAAGGAGAACAAATCTGTTCAAATGATATTATCTACTTTTCAAACAAATATATAGATATATATATATATAATACAATTAGAAAAGCAACGAGAAGACAAGAGGAGAAGGATGTTGATTCATTGAAGGCAACAAAAACAGTGATAAGAGCTCACTAGAAGAGCAAAACTCTCAGTAACCTAAGATCATTTCCGCAGAGCATAAAAGAAAGCCCATGGTCCCAATCCAACACAATGCCATGGGGTTATTGACCTACAAACCCAGTTTCCCTTCTCCCATGGAGTTTACACGGCCCCTTCCCAACTCACTTGGCGCTGGCCAGCTGCGAGCGGAGGAGCTTGGCGGCTGCAACCATGTTGCTGAGAGCAGGCATGACCTCCGCATACTTCCTCGTCTTAAGGCCACAGTCGGGGTTGACCCACAGGATGTTGCTCTCGAGGACAGCAAGCATCTTGTTGATCCGATCAGCAATCTCTTCTGTAGACGGGATCCTGGGCGAGTGGATGTCATACACACCCGGGCCAATGCCCGCGCCATATTTCACTCCCTCCCGGAAGACTGAAAGAAGCTTCTCATCCGATCTAGAGTTCTCAATGGTAATCACATCCGCATCCATGTCTATAATAGAGTGGATGATGTCGTTGAAGTTTGAGTAGCACATGTGGGTGTGGATCTGCCCAACACAGCAACAACAAAACCATGTTCAGAGTCATTTAGCTGCTGAATTGTCTTACTGAATGGTCGATTTCTGTTTCATTTATGTTGTGCATTTGTTCAGTTTTTCTTTTCTAGTCGTATTTCTAGTAACGATGCATGGGTAAAAGTGAAGTTCCCAGATTAAGGAAGAAGATAGAAGATATAAAACACACCTGGGTAGTGTCTTTGACACCACAATTGGTGATTCGGAAGGAGTGAACAGCCCAGTCCAAGTAGAAAGCTTGCTCGGACTTCCTAAGAGGCAAGCCTTCTCTTAGAGCAGCCTCATCAATTTGTATAACATTAATGCCAGCCTTCTCAAGATCCTCAACCTCATCCTTGATGGCCAAAGCAATCTGATAGCAGGTCTCAAATCTAAAAAGACGCAAAATGTAATGTCAAAATCCTTGCAATAACCACCAAAATCGACGTAGCAGACGGCTTGAGCAGTGTCATTTTATACCTGGGTTGGTCAACCCGAACAAAGGACCAGTTCAGAATGGTCACGGGGCCAGTGAGCATTCCCTTCATTGGGCGATTAGTCATGCTCTGAGCCATTGAAGACCAGAAGACAGTCATTGCATTGGGGCGACTCACATCACCATAGATGATGGGTGGCTTGACACAGCGAGATCCGTAAGATTGGACCCACCCATTAACAGTAAAGGCAAAACCAGATAACTGCTCTCCAAAGTACTCAACCATGTCATTCCTCTGCATCAGCACAAGATGTTAGAAACTTTTCACAAGAGAATAAGATCGAATTTGAATATAGAGCCAATTAGTTTAACAGGATGCCCACCTCAGGTTCTCCATGCACCAAAACATCAATGTCTAGTTCTTCCTGAAGCTTGACAACTTTGTTGATCTCCTCCTTAATAGCCTTCACATACTCCTCCTCAGAGATCCTGTAACAGGAAAAGATTAATTATTTCCTATGCCACATAACTAGAGAAGATGTAATAAACTCTTAAGGAGCAATGATACTCCTTAAGCAAAAAGCTTACTTTTTAGCCTTATATTCACGGCGGACTTTTCTAAGCTCCATTGTTTGAGGGAAAGATCCAATAGTAGTGGTCGGAAGAATTGGAAGGTTCAATTTCTTCTGCTGAGCATCCAACCTGGCACTCACATTTGTAGCTCTGCGGTGGTCAGAGTCCTTCAAAGCAGCAGCCTTAGCAAGAAAATAGAAGCTCATGGTCAGAACAAGAAGATCTACTGCCTGAAAACAATTGGCATTGGGGGTGGGGGGGATAGGCCCAAAGAAATACTTACTGCCTTTTGAACAGCCTCATTTGTCACTCTTGGTGATGACTTCCTTGAAGCATGGGCCGCGGCATTAGCAGATGAGAATGCCTGCAGGGCGAAGGAAAAGAAAAAAGAAAGGAAGAGAGGGGGGGGGGGGGGGGGACACGTTGACAATTATTAGGGATGCTTAATCTTAGTTTCCTAATTACACTTAGTATCAAAGATCTCAAAACTTTCAACATAAAAATAAAGGAGTAGCAGCATAATGAAGTACCTCATCCTTTTGACCAGAAAGTGCATTTGCCAAGGCATTGACTTCAACTACTTTCTGTGCAGCAAATGCAAGCCATGATTTTATCTCTGTGTCCAACTTTGTCTCATTCTCTAAATCAACCGCGGTATGGAGAAGAGAACAGGAAGTGGAGACAACAATCTTATCTGTTCACAATCAAATCAGAAGTAAATAATGAGTTCCTGTCTAATGATACATTCTCCTTAGACCAAGAAAAGGAGCACCCAACCACCTGAAGTTGGTGATACCCTGCCCATCAAAAAAGAATAATAATAAATGGAAAGACCTATCAATTAGAAAAAAAATCAGTAGATCTCATATTGGGCCGTCCTTTTTTTTTCCTTTTGTTTTCTGAATTGGCAGCTATGTTGAGCATAATGCAGTCACTATTGTGACAGATAGAAGTTAAGGAAAACAAGAGTTTTAAGATCTTCCCTTAATCCCTTTATCGTCATACTAATAAATTTAATAAATTGGATGCTTAAATCCAAAAGAAGGCGGAAGTCTTGGCAGCAAGCAGTTTCTTTCTGTGATAGAAGCCCGCTATGAGAAAATTCACCGCCAAAAATCCTTGGTAGAGGCACAAGATATATTTTAATCAAGAAAAAATTTATGAGATGTTAAAATATAATGAGCCTAGTTGACCGAAAAAAAATCACATAATTTGGAGTAATTATTTGAGAACCAAGTTCATTTTCTAGAAATGCAGTAATATCTTTTTATATAGGGCAGGTTGCAACACCTCATATTAATCTGTTTTTCCAACAGAATACTAAGCTTGATCAATAATTACTTAAAAAAAAAAAGTGTTCTAGAAATTTAGTAATGTTTTTGGTATAAGTCAGGCTGCAAAACCTTATATTAACCTGTTTTTCCAAGAGGATACTAAGTTTGATCGCTGATAAAGTTTGGGCAGCTGACATTGAATAGTACTAAGTAACTAAGTTTTAACAAAACAATGAAGCAACAGCCACACAGGAGGTTTGCTAAGGGAGAATCTGAGGTCTGCAGATTTCAGTGAGAGAGCGGGTGAGAACTGTTTTGACTTTTTGCAATTCAGACGATGAGATACTCGATGAGCTTTTCTTAAATGAGTAGTACTACTAATTACCAAAATTCAGCCATGAGAAATCCTTAGCAATGATTACACAGTTATAACATGGACCGTTACTCTGGCTATGAAAGAGTGCATTAAAAAATAAATACCTTTTCCCACAATGCCCTCAAGGCCCTGCAGGGTAGCGAGTGAAGCAGCAAGATCATTGGCCCAAATGTTCCTTCCATCTACTACTCCAGCAAAAAAGTACTTGCCCGAAGGGAATCCACTCTTTACTAGATCCAGGGTTTTTGTTCCACGAACCAAATCAAACCCAAAGCCGGTAACACCCTTCAAGGCAGTCAGTGTTCTGTAAGCATTAGCAGGAACGTCCGCAAAATATGTCTCAATGAGAACATCCAAACCAGAGAGCGACGATTCCAGCTCTGAGTAGGCATGACTAAATGCCTGCAATTTGTGAGACTCCAGATCCATCACAAGGGTAGGCTCATCAAACTGAATCCAGGTGGCTCCAGCTGCCTTCAGTTCAGCAACAACTTCCCTGTGTGGTAAAAGTATAATATGAACGATTCAGATTATGAAATATAGCCATATACATATTACAACAAGCTCCAAAAGCTGCACAACAAAAAATGTGCCAAAACCTTACTTGTAAACTGGAAGAATTTTGTCAATCAAAGAGAGAAGAGAAAATGACTTCTCAGCACCCTTAGCTGGTTTTGACAACAACAAATAGGATACAGGTCCTACAAGGACTGGGACAGTCTGGATTCCAAGCTGCATTATCATACAAAAAAGAAGTGAATAGAACAAACAATGTTAGTTACTTGATAAATTAAGAATATAAGAATAAAAAACAAAAAAAAAATGTCATGGAAGAGTTTAACATGGAAATGTAAATGGCCCTAATTAATTGAGCTATGACAGTTAAAGAGTCCTATGTTGGCCCGGAAACTCAGAACAAAAGGGGACCCCCAATACAAAAACAAATAAATGGTAAAGGAAGGAGAGAAATAAACAAAAAAGGAAAGGAAAATAAAAAAGCAATGGCAGAAAATCTTATTTTGACATATTGTCATAACAAAAAGGAAAACCATGGATCTTTATATAATTCAAAAGGCATGGGCCAACAGGAACAACCAAAAACAGTAAGTGTACAAGTTTTATTGTTTCAGTGAACCAAGAGAAGTAAGGCAGCGACAATAAGGACCAAGAGGTAATATGTTAAGAGCATCAGAAAGCACCTAACATGTTCCTTGTTCATCCAACCCCTTAACAAGAAACAATATATCTTGTATGGAGAAAGAAGGAAATTAATCAGTACATTGGTTTTCCCAAATTCATGATAGAAAAACAAAGTTGCTTTGCAAGTTGCAATGCATTGAACTTCAAGGCATTTAGCCATCTCTAGCGTCACTTCTTAATAGGGTCATAGTGTTCACAAATAATATAGATGAGTGTCTGTTATATTTATGAGAAGGGTTGTTTGTAGAAATCAGATCGTTCATTAGAAGACAAAAGTAATTAATTTAAGCCAGCACGAGAGATATCTTTCAGTTACTCACAATCATTTTTTTAGGTTGTTTGGTTCTCTATAAGAGTAAGATTCTGCCTTTAAGGGATAGAGATAACATAACAAGTCAATCAGACCTATAAACTGAATGTATACAAATTCAGGGCATCAAAATCCTAAATATCAACAAAATTGAAGTAGGACTCAGCATACTTACTGCTTTGGCCTCCTTAAATTCAGTCACAGCCTTATGAGACGCATAAGAAAACTTCACATCTGGCCCCAATTCTGGGACAATGTAATGGCTGCATTAATCAGCATATATGTTTAACTCAGTATAATGACACCACATTTACTGAATTATTTAAAATAGAGAAACTGCAAGAGGGATAGTAGTCACTTACTAGTTAGTGTCAAACCACTTGGTCATTTCCATAGCAGGAACAGATGCATTTCCCCTAGCCATGGAAAAATAGGTGTCGAAACCAATCTCACCCCCATTCCAGCCATATCTGGGGGGCACAGCCCCCAGCATTGCTGTGGTGTCTAGCACTTGATCATAATAAGAAAAGGTATTGCTAGGGATATATCTGATTCCAGCATCGGCCATCTGTTTCCAGATGGATGACCTGAGATCAGCTGCCACCTTCTCCAAGTCCTCAGCACTGCTCTTCCCATCCCAGAAAGATTCCAAAGCAAACTTAAGCTCTCTCTTGGGACCCATGCGAGGATATCCAACAATATGAGATGCCATTGCCCTGTATCATCGAATGCCACACAAAGATTACTTGCATTTTAAACAAGTAAATTCATGGCATGTCATTGGGAGAGAAACAATTTCAAGAGTATACAAGTACCCTTGCATACTTGTGCGATATCTTAAAACAAATGCATATAGGCATCATACGACTTGGATAATCAATTTCATGCAAACCAGATCAACATCAAGAAAATCCCATAAATTTCTGGAAGTAAAAATAGCTATGAAGGGTACTAGACATAGCCTCACTAAAAAAGAGTATTTACTATTTAGAGTGCGTTTGATCATCCAGAGTGGACAAGGCCAAACTGGACTAGACTGGGCTAAACCAGATTGGATTGATTTACCTGTTCTAGATGTGCTGAACTACACTAGTCCAGCATTTGTTTGGTTGAACTGGACTATGTAATAAATTTTCCAAAATGCCCCCTTTTAATTAAGACACATTTGTGATGGAATTGGCAAAATAAGCATAATACAAGGAAAAAATAGTCAAGTAGCCATGCAAAACTCGAACAAAAGGTTTATTAACTAATATCCAATATCAAATTAGCATAAGTTATTGCACAACGGAAAAATAAGACTACTACAGCCCAACACGTAGCACCATCGACTTCTAAGAACAAGGCGAGATTTTAGATCCGGTCAATGTGAAGCTAATCTTTACATAAAAAAACACTTCTTCCCAAAAATAGTCCAAATTTTCAAAGCCAAACATGGAGTTTGCAAAGGAACATCAAGAGTCAACACAAACAGTCCCAATAAATCGAACCAGATAACTGGGTTTAAAACGCAAACCCATACAAATAAAGGGTCTTCCTTCAGACAAGACGCACAACAAAACCCTCAACATAAATTCAGATTCAAATCAAACCCAGAAGCCTGACGCCAAAGACAGACGGAATAGCGGCAAATATCAGATCTTTAAGCGCACGCGCGCACACACAAAATACAGATTTATCTCCTTATTACCTTATGCTGAAGCGGAAGACTGTGAGATGGTTTGTGGAGAAAGTAGTTGGGGAGAGAGAGGGCAAAGTGGGACGACAACAGATAAGAGCGATAGAAGAAGAAGAAGACGACCTGAGTGAAGGCAGCAGTGAGATATGTCTCATTTATAGTGCTCAAGACGAGAGATGACCCTACAAAACTCAATCACTATTCCATTTTCATCAGATTCTGTGTCTCTCTCTCTCCCCCTCTCTTCCCACTCAGATCTATCTTTCCATTCACGAGATTTTACCGTCTGCTTGGGAGAAGAGATTAATGAAATTCGTGAATTTTGATATTAATATACATAAAAATATTATTAAGTAATATTTATTAATTAAAACATGAGTAAAAAAATAATATATAAAAAATATTTTTATTTAATATTTTAAATAAAAATATTTTTTATTATATTTATTAAAATTATTTGACAACCTACTAAAAAGAAATCACATCACTTTTTATTTAAAATATTTCAAATAAATTTTTTTTTCTCTCTAAATAAATTTATTTAAAATCTTATAGATAAAAACAAATAATTCATATGCCCTCTAATATATTTTTAAAAATTTAATAAATATTTAATAAAAATATTAAAATATTTCATAATTTTATTTTGATTGATACAGAAAATATTTCAATATTTTCTTACTTATTTTAACAAACAAAATATTAGTGTACTAAGATTTGACGAGACACTCTTACATTAGTTTAGTGTATGTTTAAATAGCATTTTTGTTTTAAAGTAGAGTGAAAAGAAAAACATGCAAAATATTTTTTTTTGTATTAAAAACGAGTATTTGTGTAATTTCACTCAAGTCTAACATGTTAATACTATCATCCTAGTATTAGTGAGCTTGAGACTAAATTAAATTTGAATCTAAAGTGATATTTTACTTGTGAATCGGGAATTTTACTTTTGCATGTTGACAATATTTTACCTCGATAATTTATAGAATTTAAATTTGTCCTTGATGTTGCAAAACTTTATTTATCTACTAAAAATGTGTTATTTGACATTTAATATTGTTGCTAAAAATGACAAATAGCATGGTGGTCCAACTCGACTCTGCCTGAAATTACTTCGTCTGCTTCACACTATTAATTAAGTAAAAACGAGTTTCAAATGAATCCGTCCAAATTACAAAACATTCTATCATGTTTATAAGACTTCATTTGGTATGATACATGACATTGACACGATTTGTTTTGTGCATTTTTCCATTCTTCATAATTATTATTAGAAGATAGCAGTAAGTTTGGAAGACAAATCTCGCATTAACTACATTAAATGTCTAACTCTGAATGTGTATAGACTATGTTTGCAATTAGATTTACTCGGGAGTGCATCAAGAAAGAATGTCACCCACCTCTAAAAATTTATCGGACGAAACTCAAACACCTTAAATAAATAAAATATATATATAGCGATAAAATGGATTAATCATTCAATTTTATTCCATTTTCATTCTCCTCTCTTTCCTATTCAAAATTATTTCATCCAATCAAACATAATTTAAAAATGGAAACAGTGAATTGGGGATTCACTATTTTGAAAAACCAAAAAAGATTTAATTTTGAATTAAGTATAAATGAAGTTATAACAGGTTGGTGGAGGAGGGGGGCGATAGGCCACTTCCCAAGCAACAAGACTTAAGGTATACCTTATTCAAACAATAATGACTTACTATTTGTAGGGAAGATTTTTATATTTGTTGCTTTGTTTTGGTGAGTGGGTTGGTGAGATGCCAACCCCTTTTTTTTCAAGCCTTTAAAGTGCTTCTTTGTTTGGACAATTATAAAGAAATATTAGCATCATTTATTTCTTTTTAAATGAATGATTATAAAAAAAAATTATAAAATTAGATATAAGAATAATTCTCTTTCAACCCAATGAGATGGGGTTCGAGACAAAGAAAGATCAAGGCAGCATATCGATTTTTCAAAGCATCTTATTTGTTAACCATTACGGTAGTTATTTTTTTTATAAATTTTAATATAACAGATTATATAGATTTAAATAAATTACTTTGATATTATATAATTTTTAACAATGAAAAAATTAGAAAAAAAAATATTTTTTGTCATGCATTCATTTTGTTAGGGCTAATAAATTGAGGGCCAAATTTTTAATTTAAAAAATAATAAAAAAGCTAAAAAAACTTGTATTTTCATGTAACTCTTACCTCCCTTGCCTATAAATTACAACACTAAATTATATAACTATGGTTTTTATTTTATTTTATGTGCTCATCGAAGTCATTGGTCATGACTTTTTGAAAATGAAAATGTAAATTATGAAAAAAAAAAGAAGTAAGTATTAAATTTTAGGCTGACTTTTTAATTATTTTTAATAACCGAATCCAACTTTTGAAACAATTAGGTTACGTTTTGTCAATTTAAGCAAGTTGAGAAAAATATAAAAAAAGTGTTTATGGTGAAGGAAAAATTAAAAAAATCAATAAATCTATGTACTTTTATTATTTAGTGTCCTCCAATCGGATGTAGCAAAGAGATAAAATATCAAATGTATAGACAGGGGCAGATCTATGCTTGGGCTAAAGCCCAAGACATCTCACAATTAAAATTAATTTTATATTAAAAAATAATTTCTAATATAAAAAATAATTTTTAATAATAAATTAGTCTTTAAAAAAAAATTATAACCCACCCCAAAATCTGTGATGTATAATTTTACGTGTTAAAAAAAAAATTCAGCCTCAACCTATGTAAATTTATGGATCAGTCCCTATATATAGATAAGCAATTTGTCGACACGTAATAGAATATAGAAACAAAATCGAGACTCATACTTAATTAAGATAAGATTTCTTGCTAGTTTTATTTCAAAAAAATTGACTATATCTACACAATGAACTTAATAGGAAAAAATATTTTAGTGCACAAGACTCCTCATATTGTGAAAGTTAAGAGAAAAAAATCATTCTTATTCGTAAAATTGTCCTCATCGTAACGTGGTAAAATCTCTTACAACTTTTTGCTACTCAATTTTGAAACCCAAATTATTTTGGGATTTGAAATTAATCTAACTTAATTTGGAAACCTAATACATCATTTGATCTTAAGAATCGTATTTTTCACTAATTAAGAGAAAAATAAATGATTGAGATTGACTTGGTAGAATTGAAGTATTGCTTTGCTTGCACTTCAATAATCTATCAAGTTTATTAGGTGAATTACTTTTTATATATCAAGTTAGTAAAAAAGTATAAGATTAGTTTAATGTTAAGACTAAAAATGTCATAATATTTTATATTTTAGAAAATTTAAGAAATATAAAAAAGAATATTTTTTTAATTCATAATATAAACTTAAAATATTAGATAAATGAGTCTTCTTTTTTTTTTTTCTAAATGAAATTCAATTATTTAATATAAAATTAACTTAAAAAAATATAAAACGTTCTCTATAACTCAAGTTTTAGTTGGGGCTTTTGACCTTAGAATATGTAGAAAAATAAAATATACGAACAAAGGGTTGTTATATTCTTTCAAAGGCGTAAAATTCATTATGTTGTGTTGATATGCCTTATGTGCAAGTGTGTGTAAATAGTTGATTCGCTAATCGATCGATCGAAATCCACTAACCTATTAAATCAAATTGACCGATTAACCCAAAAATCAAACTAACTGATAACCGAAAAAATCGAACATAAATCATATAAACCAAATCAAACCGAATTAAACTAAAGAAAAGCAAAAAAATCAAAGTAACGGATAGAAACACACAAAACTGAAGAAAACAACGTTATTTTATAAACATTGAAATAATATTATTTTAAAGTGCAGACAATTTGATTAGTTTGGTTCTTCCCACAAAAAAATTGAATTGAAAATAAAAAATCGAACTGAATGGAACCAATAAAAGAAAAAAAACTGAACTGAATCAACAAGTTCAGTCGGTTCGATTCGTTTAGTTTAAGTAAATCGAACTTTTGTTCTCCCTTCCTTATCCAATTAACCAATTTGATTAATTTGGTTCTTCCCACAAAAAAATTGAACCGAAAATAAAAAACCGAACTAAATGGAACTAATAAAAGAAAAAAAAACTGAACTGAATCAACAAGTTTAGTCGATTCGATTCGTTTAGCTTAAGTAAATCGAACTTTTGTTCTCCTCTGCTTATGCAATTAACCAATAAAGGTTGTTTTGAGCTAAGTCCAAAGGGTAAGTGGGATATGCCACATGGGAGGACTTTCTTGACACAATATTTTGAAATTTGTTAAAGCGTATGTATATATATAACATAATAAATATATATTAAATATTTTATTATTATTTTATTAAAAAATAATGCACAAGATTAGAGGTGTGCTTAACTCAAGACCGAACTAGTCAATACGGTTAAAAATCGTTCGACTGGGTAATAGTTTGGTTTGGGAAAAAATCGAATACTGTTTCAATGAATATGGTTTGGTTATAGTTTTCACTAAATTCAAATCAAAACCCGAATTAAAACAGAATGTGTGGGTAACCGAACCAAATATACATATTATATATAAGAGTGGTTGGCTAGGAGCAATTGAATTGAAATGATAATTTAATGTTAGGAGATATGGTCTCGATAGAAAACATGGCAACTAAAATTGGAAATTTGAAAGACCATTGAAGGGACATGTGTAATGGGCTAGTAGAGGCAATCATTGTGCTGCAAGGGAGGAAACTGGAAATTGGAGGGCTGGAGATTGAAATTGGGGGGTTGTCGTCTACTTGATGTTGTATATGCATGATATGTCATATTATATATTATTATTGTAAAAGAAAAACTAGGAGAAGGTAAACACACGTGAGCCCTCTCTCTCTCTCTCCCTTGCATTCTCGAAAACTTCCCGATTAATTCTCCTGTGCGTTATGCATCTCTCGCCCCTACAAGTTCCGTCTTCCATCGACTCTCCCCTGTCTTCTTTCTTTCCAGCTCGTCCGCCAAAGTCTTTCCTATGTAAATACATGTATTCGGGATGCTGTGCGATGTAGTTTCTGGAAGTAGTAGCATGAGTTGGAGCCATTAATAAGGAGTAAGTAATTGAAGTACAAATCAATAGAGTAATTTGAAAACAACAGCAAGAGGAATAAATTAATATGAGGGAAGAGGAGGAAAGGAATTAGCAACGTGAAGCAGCCCACGTGAGCCTCTTGTGCGTTTGTTCCTTCCTCTCTTCTCGTCGCAAGGTGCGTAACTACATTTCTAATGAGGGGAATGCCTTCAGGCTCATAATTACCCCCAACACCCCGGGAAAATAGCCAATAAAAGTAGAGACACGTGTTCGCCAGAGAGCCAAGCCAAGGTCGCCATTTAGCCCAAGTCCGGGATGAACAAATGGCAGATGCGTCTCAACTAATCGATTAGGAATCTTAGCCTTTTGCTCAACAAAGATTCCTTGGATTCCTCAGCCGCAATCGTCATTCTGAAGATCATGGAGATAAGGATTATCCCGAGCCCCTCGAAAATCGATTGTCATATCCCTACCATCAAGTTCATGGCTTCGCAAAGGACGGGATCTGGATCCCTGAGGTTCGAAAAGGGAATTCTTATCTTAACAAGAGAATAAAAAAAGGCAACAAAGAGGAGTAAGGGGATCTTCTCTCTTTTTTCTTAAGTTTTTCAACTACAGAATTTAGCTTTGATAACCCAGTGAACTAACCTGAACGTCGAAGTAATCATGGGGGAGCGAGTTCCCGACTCTGTTTTGCAGGTACCTAGTCCGAGACAGAAGAGTGTGATCGGCTTTGCATCATCATTTGGCACCCACCGTGGGGCCAAGGCGTTTTCTTTCTGTCTCCCCAGTATAATTTTCTTGACGTTCAAGTTCTCTCAGTTTTGATAACAACAAGGAGACACCAATCTTAGGTTATTGGTCGTAACCCTGCCCCAGAACAGAGCCAGAACAATCCTTTGTGGAGTTAGTAAGGGAGAGAGCGTAGCCCGGATAATCCTCCCCCTCCTCAGATCGTATTGCACTTTTGGAGAATCAGGTTCAACGTCTAACAGAGATGCTTATCGGCTTCCTAGATCAACAACACCAGCAATGAACCCACTGCTTTCAAACATGGGGAAGGCAGGAACCCCTTCTGGAGGATGAATCTTGCCAGCGTGAAGCGGAGCCTCGAGGATGGGGACAGGAAGATGGGCCTTGTGAAGCTGAAGAATCCTCTAGTATGTAGTACGCACAGCAGTAGGAAACGAGGCTGTGTTAGTTACAGAAGGAGATTGCAACATTGAAATCGAAGCAGGGAGAGTCTTGTGGCATTGCTGCGAACTAGCCTCTTAGTCCAGAGATTATGGTTGTAGTGCCGCCCAAGCGTCTTCGCATTCCAACTATAAACCCCTATGCGGGCACTACTGACCCGATGGATCACCTGGATCTCTTAACCTCTCATATGATGGTACAGGATGTGTCCGATGTAATGTGGTGTAGAGTCTTCTTAGCTACATTGGAAGGGCACGCACGTGTTTGGTACTCAAATCTGGACCATCACTCAATAACTAACTTCACACAGCTTCGACGTAGTTTTTTGGCCCACTTTGCGCCTCTTCAGAGGCATCGGAGATCTACTATTTCTCTCGTCAGCCTAAAGCAGAACTAGGGCGAATCCTTAAAGGATTTCGTCTCAAGATTTAATATGGAGGCCTTGAGCAATGAGAACTTCAACTATAGTGTCGCAATGGTGGCTTTTTAGAATGCCCTAAGGCCCGACCCTTTCACTCAATCATTAGCCAAAACTCCCCTGCTCAAATTTACAGATATTCTGGGTCGGGCAACGAAGTATATCAATGCTGAAAAAGTTATGCAGGCAAAAAAAGCCAAATACATTGAGAAGAAGGAGAAAAGGAAACATTTCGAAGAGTAGAAGAGTGAAAGTAGAAGGGAGGATCGCAAAGAGAAGTCCCGTCCTCGGTGGGAATCGAGTGTGTTCACTCCCCTGAACATCTAGGGTCTTTGCCGGCAGTATTGATCTAGCACATACGAGGTATTCCTTGGCGGCTCGTTCTTCACTACATGTGTCAACATGCCTTCCAGGATTCTTTCCATTCAGTCGAGCTTACTTTCACTCGAACTAGATTTTTCTTCTTGTCGCCTATTGCTTGCGGCGTGATTACAAAGTAAAATTAAAATTAAAGTTCATTGTGTTCTCATGAATACAAAATGAACAGCAGTGAAACCAATACTATGGAGCAAGCTTTTCAAAGTAAAATTAATTTGACTAATGGAAACTCCAGTGGTGGCAAAGGATTAGGGCAGAAAAGTGATACATCATCTAAGAAAAAGAATTTTGGTCAAAATACTTCTAGAAATAAGTGGTATGTTGACAAATCCAAAAGTCAATGTTTTTGCTATAAGAAATTTGGCCATTATTAATCGGACTGTAGAGTTAAATTGCACAAAAGAAATTTTGAGCATGCTAATTATGTTGATGAGGTATAAGAAAAAGAAACTTTGTTAGCTTGTAGTACTTCTCCAGAAGAAAGCAACAGAGATTGGTATTTGGATACAGATTACAGTAATCACATGTGTGGAAAGAATGAATTATTTTCTCATTTGGATGAAATTGTCCATGGAGAGGTGAACTTTGGAGACAAAACCAAGGTACCGATTATGGGGAAAGGTAAAATCTTGATACAACTGAAAGATGGTTCATATGAGCATATCTCTAACGTGTTTTATGTTCCTAGTTTGCATTGGAATTTATTGAGTTTGGGTCAGTTATCTGAAAATGGACTTAAAATCAAAATTGAAAAAGGAGTTTGCTCTATTATGAATATGAAAAATGAGCACATTGCCAAAGTTAAAATGACCAAAAATTGCATGTTTCCTCTATCATTACACGTTGAAAAAGTATGCTCCTTTATTGTTTCTGTCTTAGATGCAAATTGGCTATGGCATTTGCGTTTTGGTCATTTAAACTTTGATGGTTTAAGGCTGTTGAGCAAAAAAAGAATGGTTAGTGGACTACCTTTATTAGAGACGTCTAATTAGTTGTGTGAAGGCTGTGTGTTTGGAAAACAGCACAAGGATTCCTTTCCAATAGGAAAATCACGCAAAGCGGTGTAACAGTTAGAACTTGTGCACTCAGACATTTGTGGACCAATGGAGTCTGAATCACATAGAGGTAATCAATATTTTCTTACTTTCATTGATGATTATAGTAGAAGAACTTGGGTCTATTTTTTGAAACACAAGTCTGAAGTGTTTGAAGTATTTAAAAGCTTTAAAGCTTATGTAGAGAAACAAAGTGGTTGTTGTTTAAAGGTGTTTCGCACAAATAGAGGGACTGAATATATCTCAAATGAATTCTCTGATTTTTGCAAACATCATGGAATTAAACATCAGCTCACAGCCAGTTATACACCGCAGCATAATGACATTTCTGAAAGGAAGAACAAGACAATAGTTGAGATGACATGTAGTATGCTCAAAGGTAGAAACTTACCTAAAATTTTATGGGCTGAAGCAGTATCTTGTGCTGCTTATATCTTAAACAAGTGTCTTACAAAAAGTGTTCGTGATATGACACCCGAAGAGGCATAGAGTGCCTATAAACCTGATGTCCAAGCTTTTCGTGTATTTGGCTACATTGCATATGGTCACATACCAGCCGCGAAATGAAAAAATTTTGATGGAAAAGGTACAAAATGCATTTTCATTGGTTATAGTGATGTTTCTAAAGGCTATAAATTGTTTGATCCAAAAAAAAAAAAAAAGAAGAAGGTATAGTGAGCAGGGATGTTGAATTTGCTAAATCCAAGGCTTGGGATTGGACAACAAAAGACTAGCAGGTTGAAATTAATCTAGAAGAGTTTGATGCTAGTATTGTACAACCTAGTGTTCAAACTTCTAGCTCAATAAATCATTCTTCCACTTTCTCAACACCTTGCAGTTCAACTCGTAGGCATGTTATGCTGGCTCGTTGCAGGATTATGTTGTAACCAATGATGATGATGTTTCTGATAAGGAATTAGTAAACTGTGCATTATTTTTAGATTGTGATCCTCTCACTTTTGCAGAAGCAGCTCAAGATGAAAAATGGGTTCATGCCATGGATGAAGAAATTCATTCCATAGAAAAGAACAATACTTGAGAGCTAACCCCTTTGCCATCGGGAAAGAAATCAATTGGTGTGAAATGGGTTTACAAAACCAAGTTCAGACCAGATGGCCAAATTGATTAGCTGAAGGCTCGGATGGTTGTCAAAGGATATAAGCAAAAGGCAAGTATTGATTATTATGATGTGTTTGCACCTGTAGCTAGACTTGATACTATTCGTATGGTGCTTGCTTTAGCTGCTCAAAAGAAATGGCAAATACATCAAATGGATGTAAAATTTGCATTTCTAAATGGTTTTCGTAATAAAGAGGTGTATGTGGATTAACTCGATGGTTATGTGCAGACAGGTCACAAAAGAAAAGTCCTAAGATTGAAAAAGGCTATATATGGCTTAAAATAGGTGCCAAGGGCTTGGTACACTCGAATTGACACATATTTCCAAGAAAACGATTTTTTTAAGTGTCCTTACGAACCCACATTATATATCTATCAAATTCACATGGAAATATTACTATTTTATGTTTGTATGTGGATGATTTGATGTTTACAGGAAATAATCCGAGCATGTTTGTAGAATTTAAGGAGGCCATGACTAGCAACTTTGAAATGAATGACATGGGACACATGTCATAGTTCCCAGGATTAAAAGTGCAGCAGACTGATGAAGGAATATTCATCTCACAAAATAAATATACATCAAACATATTGAGGCGATTTAAGATGGAATCATGCAATCTTATCAAAACTCTCCTTCCAAAAAGATTTCATTTAGATAAAAATGGCAATGGTGAGCTGGTTGATCAAACCTATTTCAGAAGTCTGGTGGGCAGCCTACGTTAATTTGCTTCTACTAAACCCGACATCACATTTGGAGTTAGCATGATTAGCCGGTTTATGGAGACACCGAGACAATCTCATTTGCAAGCTGCAAAACGAATCTTACGATATATAAAAGGTACTCTACACCGAGGTATCTTTTATACATTTCATGATAGCTATAATCTTCTTGGGTACACAGATAGTGATTGGGCAGGTGATCTTGAGGAAAGGAATAGGACATCTGGCTTTGTTTTTCATATGAATTCAGGAGTAATTTCTTGGTCATCAAAGAAGCAACCAGTAGTTGCTCTGTCCACTGCTGAAGCAGAGTATGTTGCAGCTACTTCTACTGCATGTCAGGCTATTTGGTTGAGAAAATTACTGGAGATTATAAATCAGGAACAAATAGAGCCTACAAAGATCTTCTGTGATAACAAATCAATAGTCTGTTTAACTAAAGATCCGATTTTCCATGGAAGAAGCAAGCACATCGACATCAAATTTCATTATATTCGTGAGCTTGTCAAAGAAAAAAAAGTAGCCATTGAATTTTGCAAATTTGAAGAACAAGTAGCTGACATTCTTACAAAGCCATTGAAGGATGCAACTTTTTGCAAATTGAAGAATATGATGGGGATGTGTAGTTCTGAAAAGGTTTAAGGTTAGGGAGGCGGCTGTTAGAAATTAAACTCAAACTTTTTTCACGTTTTGACTGAGTCTTATTTTGATTAGGCTTGCAAAAGAATAAGTTTTTTAGATTTTTAGGAGTATTATTATTCAGTTTATTAGTTATTCCAAAAAAATTATGAGTTATTGTTGAGATTTTATTCACATTTTATTCAGAATCTGTTGAAGTTTTTTCTTCTATAAATAAGGGCTATCTACAGATTAGCAACTGTGATAAGAGAAATAAAAGTTCTATTTTGTTCTTCTATTCTCAACATTATTCTCAACATTCTATTCTTATTTTTTTTCTACTGAACTGCTGTTTTGGTTTGGGAAATTAAATTTCTTAATTTTCAACAGTAAGAAATTATTTGCGAGTAAATCAACAAATGGTACATCAACTATGAAGTAACATCTCAATAGGTGTCCTAAGAGAAGATTGGTAGGAGATATAAGGCAAATGTTTATAAAACCTGATTTGAAAGAAAAGCTCTCTTCCAATGCATATGATAAAAAAAGGAAGAGATAAATTAGGAAAGATGATCATTATGCATGATTATCCTTTTTCGATGGTGGAGCATAGTGGATTCAAAGATTTCACAAGTACCATTCAACCTCTTTCCAAGTGTCATTCTCATAATACTTTGAAGAATGATATCATGAGGATTTACAGTGAAGAGAGGGATAAAGTGATGAGTTTGATTGAAAACATTGACAGTAGTAGGGTGGCTATTACAACGGACATGTGGATTTCTACTAACCAAAAAAAGGGTTTTATGGTTGTTACAGTACATTTCATTGATAAGTCTTAAACATTGCATAGCAAAATTTTGAGGTATGACAAGTATTTTTTAACTTAGTATATTATTTTATTGTTGTTAAATTTGATAATTGTAGTTTTAAACTTTAAGTTTACTAATAATTTATAATTGTATGTCATTTAGGTTTATCTATGTCCCTTGCCATCATAAAAGTGATGTGTTGACCGATATGTTAATTGATGCTATGCTTGGGTGGAATGTGGATTCAAGATTATCCACAATTACAGTGGATAATTGCTCTACCAATGATAGTATGATTGGTAAGATTAAAGCAAAATTGAATGTTGGATGTCTTTTGAATGGTGGATCTTTATTGCATATGCGTTGTTCTGCCCATATCTTGAATCTTATTGTTGAGATTGGTTTAGATGTGATTAAGCATGCCATTGAAAATGTGAGGGAAAGTGTAATTTTTTGGACAACATCTCCAAAAAGAATAGAAAAGTTTGAGAACGTTTGTTGACAAATGAAAGTGCCTTATGCTAAAAGGTTGGGTTTGGATTGTCCTACTAGATGGAACTCTACTTATTTGATGCTTAAAACTGATTTGGTTTATAAGTCTGTGTTTCCTCGACTTAAATTGTTTGAATCACAATATAAAAATGTGCCAAGTGATAGGGATTGGGAAACTACAAAGGATGTTTGTGATAGATTGGAGTTATTTTATAATATAACTAAGTTATTTTCTGGGACAAAATATCCAACTGCTAATATGTACTTTCCAATAATTTGTAAGGTTAAGTTGACATTGAATGAGTGGATCAAGTCTCCCAATGAACTGATTAGTACAATGGCAAAAAACATGTCAGATAAGTTTGATGCATATTGGAATGTTACAATGTTAGATCCTAGGTATAAGATGATTTTTCTTGACTTTTACTCTCCTAAGGTCTATCTTTATGACTATGATGAACAAATTAGCAGCATCAAGTACCTTTGTTATGATTTGATGGAGGAATATCACATTAAAAAGAACAAAGTGAATAATGTGAATAACCAAGAATGTACATTGGATGCGAGCGTCACTCCAAGAAAGAATTTCATTTTTTTTTATGATGAATATCAATCTTTTCTTAAAAAGAGGAAAACTACTAAGGTTACTAGTTTCATAACTGAATTGGACATTTACTTGGATGAAGATGTTATAGTTGATAATGGTCAGTTTGATATTTTACTTTGGTGGAAAGTGAATGGGGCGAAGCATCCTACCTTGCAAACTATTGCAAGAGATATATTAGTCATTCCTATATCTACTGTTATTTCAGAGTCGGCATTCAGTTCTAGTGGGAGACTGGTGAGTCCTCATCATAATCGACTTCATCCAAAGACAATAGAAGCATTGATGTATGCCTAAAGTTGGTTGTCAAATGAAGTGGGAAAAGGTAAATTTATTTCATTTACTAGTTATTTTTTATTGCTAAGACTTTAAAATTTTCATATTAATTTACTTTTTATATTTATATTTTTGTTAGATGGAGCTAGCTCATTCATTTCAGATGGATATGCATTAATTTACGAAGAAGATATTAATGTTGTTGGTGAAGGTATTAACTTTCATAGCTAGATTTTTTTAGTTTAAATTACAATTTAATTATGCAAATATTAATTTATTGATCTTAACAATTGTAGGTTTGGAGATGTGATTTTTTATCTAAGAAGTTTGAAGTAAATGTATAACTTTATGCAAGAAGAAGCTAACTTTATTTGAGTTTGTCTTTGTTTGTTATAGAGTTATAAATTTTTTTTTATGAAAGTTATTTACAAGAGTTTGTATTTGTTTGCTAGTATGGATCAAACTAAAAAAATCATGGTTAAAACCGAAATCAAATGGTTTGGTTATGGTTTTTAATTTTTAAAACTAATGGGTAATGGTTTGGTTTTACTTTTAGTAGTTTACGTTTGATTTGATTATGGTTTTGGCAAAAATCAAAACCAAACTAAACCATTGCCAATCAAGCCTATAAAATTAAATCCAAAATTAACCTGATCACATAGTAGAGTTAAATCAACCACCTAACTCAATAAACATCAAGTTAGGTATCGTTTTCAAAATAGTAGTATACATTTAGAATTAGACTTTGAAAATTCTAGAAACCAAATAGTAGTATACATTTTCAATCCCTTTAATGCTTCTCCCACTGGAGTTTGTGTTTTCCTTGTAGTCTCAACTTTACAATCCAAAACCACACAAACAACCAACTCAAATTCCCAAATCGTGATTAACTTAGATGTTTTAGCAATATGCAACATATATTCATCAAATGAAATGTTTTTACCTTGTGTTGGCTTTCATAGTTTGACCATTTCCTCCTCAGGTGAGGAGGGTCTCGATTGTCCACTCTAAGCAAGCTTTAAAATTCCTTGAAACTTCTCTGTACTAATTGAAGATTATCAAGGGGATGTTTATGGCTTGTATCTCTCCTTGATTTCATAAGAAAAGTCTATCACACGAGATAAGAGGATAAGTAGTTGCTAAGGTTTTCTTTAAAGAAACATGATGTTTTATTCTTCTTCAATCTTTTTATTTATATCCAAACTAAGAAAATGTTTAGTAGGATTATCTAATAATCCATTAATTGAGACATGCAACACAAGAGATTGACACTTGCATATAAGGTTAGTGGTTTTTTTACTAACTTTAGACCATTCTTGATGTTTTGCTAAATGGGAGCTGAGTGGTTTCTTTGACCAATCGACAGTTTTTCCAACTTCAAAAGTAGACTACAAATTGTTTTCATATCTTTGGAAAATTCAATCGGCCATTTTGTGTTTTAAGTTGTAAGTCTTTCTTAATTGCATATAGGTCATCCATTAACTTTGAATGACATTTAAGTCCTCCATTAACTTTTAATGGCAAATACAAGCCCAACATTACTTATGTTTTTACTTCACTTTTGGGTGTATGACTTTCTAGATTCATCAGCAAATAATAATTAGAAAATATCAAACTTATTTGATGTTAATTGAACTCTTCGATTTATTTCAAGAATATCTTTATATTCTCAAAACACCTTAATATTTTTGAATAACGTATAACAATATGTCAAGACAATATAAGTGATAATAAAGTCAATTCAAAGTAAATTTATTTTATTGACAATTAGTCTGTAATTCAATCATTTCATTACTAACGTTTCGATCGAGTGAGAGTCATAGGCTGATTAAACTTACTAACTTGATTCTATGTGATAAATCTTATTTAGTGTGATGCAAGATGATATATTAAAAATTCATTTCCAATCATTCATGCATTGGCCAAAGACTTCTTTTATCATAGTCCAACATAAGATCACATAGGATGTTTGTCTCGCGCCAAAAAAGATAGATCCTATTAGTCAAACATATGTCTTCATATATCAATTGAATGAGGCCACTGAATAAACATTCTCACCTCAAAATATGATGATTGTGCATTACCAACAAATCTCCATCACCAATAAACAAGATAAACTACTTGTTTAAAGTTAGAGAATTACTTATACAATTGCAATTAATAACAAATTATACATTTCATAACCATGTGATTTGCTATTAATATCACGTTTGATGCATTGTTAAATTAACAATCACTCACATGTTAACTATTCGCATCTCATGTCTGTATAATAAGTGACTCGCCATCTTTTATCATTATTATATCATATTAATCAAATATAGTAAACTTATGTGTTAGATCATACTTGATTAATAAAAATTCTTATTTAAGAAATCTAAGAAATATAAATAATTTAAAAAATATTGTATTATAAAATCTTACATATTCTTAATAACTTAAAAATTAAATTTTTAATAAAATATTTAAGAACTCGTTCAAGATATCACGGAGATAAATTTTTAAATGACAATTGGGCATCAAGTAAAGTCAACTCAACTCAACGCAACCCAACTAAAAACAAATTTAAGCTACGCATGACAAGACAAAGGAAAAAAAAAAGAAAAAAAAATAGACTATTTCCAATATTTGTATTTGATATAAGTAGGAATGAAATGTTCGTTCTCATCTTTGGTACGTCTTAATTTTAATAAAAAAAAAAAATCAATTGATAAGAATATTCTTTTACATCTATTTTAGCATTGGGTTATCCCACAAACTGGCGGTGGGTCGGGGGGCCAAAACCCATTAAGGACCCGTTAACCCGTTCTTCCATCATAACCGTAAAGCTTCCCCAAAATTGGTGATATTTACAAGATTGCCATTCGCTTTAAAAGGAGGCATCCATCTATTTAAGGTATCAAACCCTTTCTTCGACTCAGCTCACTGAGAACGGCGCGTCTTTGATCTTTCTTCGATCCTGATCCGTGCTTCCGTTCGCCGTTTCTTCATTCGATCGAAGTCTCGTCAACGACACGTCTGTTATGTGCGAACATCATCGTCCTCATTCATCGTTGTCAGGCATATCTGCGATGGAGATTATCTCTGCAAGATAGTCATTTTATTTTTGTGATTTTGATACTTCTGATGCGGTTAGAGTTAAGATCTGGGATGTATTCATGTAGATCAAAGTTTCGTCTACGACACATCTATTACCTGCGAATATCATCGTTAGGCACATCTTCGACCGAGATTACCTCTGCTAGTTCATAATTTTGTTTTTGTGATTTTGATACTTCTTATGCGATTAGAGTTCAGATCTGGGGTGTATTCATATAGATATAGGGTTGAGTACATTTTTTGTTTTCTTTCTATTTTCTCCCCTGCTCCTTAGACCTGGACCTGGCATTATTCATTTTGATTTTTGTTAATATTTAGCCAGTTAAGTTTATAATAGATGGTATTCTTGTCGGTTATATTCAACTCTTACTGGAAATGGATTTCGGGTTTTTATTTGAATGAGATTTGATTTTAATTATGATTCCGTGGCGTCATAGCTGGAGAATACATTAATGTAATTGCATGGCTTTTAAGGGCTTTTAGGTTTTCTTTTTAGCCATTAGTCTGTTACGCTTACCATTTTGGGGGGTCCATGGACTTAATACTTTTACCTTTTTGTTTGGTTTTGCCATTCTTCCTGGGTTTTCATTTACTTGGGCTTATTTTATGATTTCATAGAATTAACAAAATTTGCAATACCTTACTACTCAAAATTTTTCCCAGAAAAGGGTTATAGAATGAATCTTCCTCAGTTTGGTATTTGCATTGTTCTATTCTCGAGCAATAAAAATCAAGGTATTGGTTTATGGGCAGAAGAAGAGGCCGCTACCCGTGCCGAGGCTGTAAAGGAATACCGTCTCTCTAAGGATTGCCAGGACAGAAAGGGACAATATGCGTCGGGTTTCACTAAGTGTGGCTTCTATCTTGCTCGGGCTTATTTGGAGGCACAGCGCCTGGGGGAGACTTTCCCGGAGTTGGTTCTCACCCCTGAGGTGGAAGATTTTGTGCCCCCTGATTGGCGCCTATATGATCCCCTTCCGATGAGCCCTTCTTCTTACCTTGAATCTCGGCTTGTGGATAATTTGGAGAATTTGACGGGCCCATGGGAGCCATATCCTTTCAATACTGACAATGACGAGATGATTGATTCCCTTCAAGACCTGGGCGTTTCTGTAGGGTCTAATTCCCCCTCAAATCTGTTCCAAATTTCCTATTCAAACCCTGAGCAAACCCTAGGATGGTGAGATGCATGTGCCGATAGCTGAAATTACAATTTCACCCCTATTTGTTTTTAACAATTTCACCCCCTTGGCATATGTGCTCAACGTGTGTTTTTGGCATATTAATCATGTCCATTTTATAATGCCATACAGAACCATTGGTTGAACAACGGTTCCATGCTGAGACAACTGGTGAGGTGGCCAATAGAAGTTCTAGATTTGTAAATATTTTGGTAAGGATTCTATATTCCTAATTATTTATTTAGATAATTTTTGTTATATTGTATTATGGATATATCTACTGCCTGTTGTTTTGGTAATGGTTTTATTTTCTGAATAGGGGTGGTTTTCTTTTTTTCCAGATTCCGAAGATGTCCAATGCTTACAACTCATTATTCTTTAGATGTTTATATTTTTCTAACAAATCCTTTTCGTTTTAGTTGCTGGTGCTGCATTATGTTCATCATCTAAAGTATGTTGGTAAACATATTACTGTTACTTTTATGGCAGGAAAGCTGTTATCAAAATTGATAACGCTGTCAATGATCTTAATTGGCTATTATGGTGCTTGGGTTTGTTTGTTCTCTTTCACTAATAATATGAAGCTTATAACTCTTTCTTCTACAGAGTGCTGTGTCAATGTGAAATCATGGTTTAATATTTTTCAATTGAATATGACCTGTTCATTTTGCTCAATGCTTTAATCAAGAGTGGAGATGCCAATCTTATGTCTTGTTAAAGAAATTGAGTTATCTTTAAGCATTCTAATGGTTCTCTTCATGTCAACTAGCGAGCACTACCATAAGTTGCTTATCCTGTCATATGGTTCTAATTGTAGTTGGTATATAAATCAGAATAAATGCATTTGTGTCCTGTTCATGTTCTGATTCCAATTGCATAACTACACAAAAAATTAGAAGTACTGAAAGATAGGGAACAGATACCCAGGGATGTGTGGTGATATCTATTATAATTTGCTATTAGTAAATTTGACCAATTTACTGTATTGTTTTTACGTTCTGCTATTCTTAGATGTAGAATTATTAGGTTTTCATCCATGAAAGAGATTGTTTGATGTATCGCACGATGTATCATTTGATAGCCCCAAAATCCTTTCCCTTTGGTTCTATTTTAATTTCAAATGGAGGAATTCAAAAGATATTTAGAACTAGATAGATGTCAGCAAAGTGGACTTCGTAGATCCACTTATATTTCAGGAGTATATTTATGCACTTGCCCATGATCATGGTTTAAATAGATCGATTTTCTTGGAAAATGCGGGTTATGACAATAATTCCAGCTTACTAATTGTGAAATGTTTAATTACTTAAATGTATCAATGGAATCATTTGATTTTTGTGCTAACGATTCTAACCAAAATTCATTTGGACACAACACAAATGTGTATTCTCAGATGATGTTAGAAGGATTTGCAGTTTTCATGTGCTTCTGACTAATTTGGGTATGTTTGTTTAGGCATATGCTTCCCAGCTACGTGATGGTTAAATTGAATTTTCTAGTGTCCTGTATCCATGAAAACATTGGTAATTGAGGTCCTTTAGTATTATTACGGGCTACAAACTAGAAGAAACAATGTAACATATTTGTATTCCATTAATAGTCCTCTGCTACCAAATCAAGAATTGTCTGGAGACAATTGTGCAAGTTAATTGGGTCTTCAGTAAATCATCACTGCATTTGCATGCATGTTTAATGTATTTATGGATGTGCATACCAAGAAATCAATAGTCCTCTGCTACCAAATCAAGAATTGTCTGGAGACAATTGTGCAAGTTAATTGGGTCTTCAGTAAATCATCACTGCATTTGCATGCATGTTTAATGTATTTATGGATGTGCATACCAAGAAATCAAACTTCCTATGCTACCACCCACTGATGTCCAGTTGAATACAGGTTGGATAGAATAAACAGACTGCTGTGCAAAAGATAGTTTTATGCTTCTTTGTTTTGTTATATCGACCTGGTTGGTGTTGTGCTAACTGGGGATTTTAAATCTCTTTCCATGTGTAAATATTATGTTATTATTGAAATCTTCTGCTGATAGGTTGCTCAATGATTGAAAATCTCTTTTTATGGTTTTGCGCTTATAACTAGCCTTTTTACTAATGTCCATCCATTCCACCTCTATGGCCTCAAGGAATGTCGGTGTAATTTACCCTTGTTATTCATTGTTATTTTATGATATAAACCAAGGTTACAAAATCAAAAGCCTTAATCCCATTGGGGGAAGTCACTGTCATGATGATGGATAGGCAAGTGCTATTGATGAATGTTATCTTAAATCTTAGACCATTGGATATTAAGTCCGAGTGCTTTTGAGGTTTGAGAGCTTCCCTCAATCACTTGTTTCAATGGTGCAACACCTAATGTATAGAAGTGAAGTCAATGCAGGTATGCAGAAACATGCAGCCTCGGTCTCTACGTGTTCCAGGGTCCCATCCTACTAAAACTGTTTTAGGGGTGCAACCGTAATCACGGTTATTTTAAATTATGTTGTCAAGTGTGGTTGTTTATTGTTTAAGAAGAAATTTTTATATTCTTGTCAACTATCAATAATTTGCAGAAATTACAAATACTGAATGATTATTTTCTAACAGCTGAAGTAATCTAATATCCGCATTTATTTGGAACAGTGTAGACTTCTGGATCTGACACTTAATTCTTGGTTTGAAAAGAAATTTATATTTCATATTGCAACTATCGTGGTGTTTTTGCTTTTACACATTCTTCAAGAAAATTTGATATTGCCTGATGATGGGATACACATTTTGTAGAGTGGTTACAATAATAACATTCTTCAAGAAAATCTCTTCCCCCCCCCCCCCCACCAAAAAAAATTATTTCTCAAGTTAGGGGAGCCTTGTAATGATAAGCCATTAGCATTGACCATTAATGAATTATGATAGCTACAAGATCTAAGGGCTTAAATGTATTTTTTTTTTTTATAAGTTCTATTACTAATTAGGTTATGGGATCCAGATCTATGTACTGGGTATATCTAGTTATTGTAATCTGTTTTAGGAATTTGATTTCATTGGTTACTTATTGGTCAGTAGACGTGTCTTTTTGTTTTATAGACTAACAATTATACGTCTGTTGGTAATGCTTGATTTCTCGAGGAAAATTAAACTTTCTGTAGTTTAATTGTAATTTATACACAGACACGCACACATATTTATATATGCACACTGCTTGTTTCTTTTACTGAATTCATCATTCATTCTCATTTTATTGAAGTTTATAAAAAAATAATTTTATTTCAGTACATTATCATGAAAATAACATTCTTATGAAAATATTTACAAATCTGGCACTTTGTTGATCATCTCACCAGCTGGCTCAACCTAGATCCGCTACGTTATTATTTATTTGCTTTAAAACTTTTTTCAAGAAACTCTAATATTGCCCAATGATGGAAAACTCATTTTATGGAGTGGTTGCTTTTGTTTCAATTAGTAGCCTCCCCTTATCAAATTAATTTTTTTTTTTTTTTTTCAATTTCGTCCTCATCCCCTCTCTCCCCCCTCCTATTCTTCATTCTTAAGTTAGGGGAGGCTTCTAATAATAAACCATTAGCACTAACCATCAATGAATTGTGATAGCTATGAGATCTGAGGGCGTAGATGTTTTTTTTTTACTGCTAATTAAGTAGCAATGGGACCAACATCAGGTTTAATAGACCAACAGCTTGCTATACCATGCTATGATTTTAATATTAGACCTTTTTATTCCTTGAAAAATCATCTATTCGTTTTGTTTATGACACCTCTATCTTTGGAACATGGTGTACTAGGTCTTCTTTACGTGATTTTAATGGGTACGTTATGTTATTCTTTTCGTCAAGATTCTATACTATTATTTTTATTTGCAGGGATTTCAACTATGAAGTTTAGAAGTAACAATTATTTTCTGTTATTGCTGTTGTTTTATTTCAGTACATTATCATGAAAATAACATTCTTATGAAAATATTTACAAATCTGGCACTTTGTTGATCATCTCACCAGCTGGCTCAACATAGATCCGCTATGTTATTATTTATTTGCTTGTAAACTTTTTTTCAAGAAACTCTAATATTGCCCAATGATGGAAAACTCATTTTATGGAGTGGTTGCTTTTTGTTTCAATTAGTAGCCTCCCCTAATCAAATTAATTTTTTTTTTTTTCAATTTCATCCTCATCCCCCCCTCTCTCTCCCCCCTCCTATTCTTCATTCTTAAGTTAGGGGAGGCTTCTAATTATAAACCATTAGCACTAACCATCAATGAATTGTGATAGCTATGAGATCTGAGGGCGTAGATGTTTTTTTTTTTTTACTGCTAATTAAGTAGCAATGGGACCAACATCAGGTTTAATAGACCAACAGCTTGCTATACCATGCTATGATTTTAATATTAGACCTTTTTATTCCTTGAAAAATCATCTATTCGTTTCGTTTATGACACCTCTATCCTTGGAACATAATATATTAGGTCTTCTTTCCGTGATTTTAATGGGTACGTTATGTTGTGATTCTTTTCTTCAAGATTCTATACTATTATTTTTATTTGCAGGGATTTCAACTATGACGTTCAGAAGTAAAAGTTATTTTCTGTTATTGCAGTTGTTTTATTTCAGTACATTATCATGAAAATAACTTTCTTATGAAAATATTTACAAATCTGGCACTTTGTAGATCATCTCACCAGCTGGCTCAACATAGATCTGCTACGTTATTATTTATTTGCTTTTAAACTTTTTTTCAAGAAACTCTAATATTGCCCAATGATGGAAAACTCATTTTATGGAGTGGTTGCTTTTGTTTCAATTAGTAGCCTCCCCTAATCAAATTAATTTTTTTCTTTTTTTCAATTTCATCCTCATCCCCTCTCTCCCCCCTCCTATTCTTCATTCTTAAGTTAGGGGAGGCCTCTAATTATAAACCATTAGGACTAACCATCAATGAATTGTGATAGCTATGAGATCTGAGGGAGTAGATGTTTTTTTTTTTTTACTGCTAATTAAGTAGCAATGGGACCAACATCAGGTTTAATAGACCAACAGCTTGCTATACCATGCTATGATTTTAATATTAGACCTTTTTATTCCTTGAAAAATCATCTATTCGTTTCATTTATGATACCTCTATCCTTGGAACATAATATACTAGGTCTTCTTTCCGTGATTTTAATGGGTACGTTGTGTAGTGATTCTTTTCTTCAAGATTCTATACTATTATTTTTATTTGCAGGGATTTCAACTATGAAGTTCAGAAGTAACAATTATTTTCTGTTATTGCAGTTGTTTTATTTCAGTACATTATCATGAAAATAACATTCTTATGAAAATATTTACAAATCTGGCACTTTGTAGATCATCTCACCAGCTGGCTCAACATAGATCCGCTATGTTATTATTTATTTGCTTGTAAACTTTTTTTCAAGAAACTCTAATATTGCCCAATGATGGAAAACTCATTTTATGGAGTGGTTGCTTTTTGTTTCAATTAGTAGCCTCCCCTAATCAAATTAATTTTTTTTTTTTCAATTTCATCCTCATCCCCCCCTCTCTCCCCCCCCTTCTATTCTTCATTCTTAAGTTAGGGGAGGCTTCTAATTATAAACCATTAGCACTAACCATCAATGAATTGTGATAGCTATGAGATCTGAGGGCGTAGATGTTTTTTTTTTTTTACTGCTAATTAAGTAGCAATGGGACCAACATCAGGTTTAATAGACCAACAGCTTGCTATACCATGCTATGATTTTAATATTAGACCTTTTTATTCCTTGAAAAATCATCTATTCGTTTCATTTATGATACCTCTATCCTTGGAACATAATATACTAGGTCTTCTTTACGTGATTTTAATGGGTACGTTGTGTTGTGATTCTTTTCTTCAAGATTCTATACTATTATTTTTATTTGCAGGGATTTCAACTATGAAGTTCAGAAGTAACAATTATTTTCTGTTATTGCAGTTGTTTTATTTCAGTACATTATCATGAAAATAACATTCTTATGAAAATATTTACAAATCTGGCACTTTGTAGATCATCTCACCAGCTGGCTCAACATAGATCCGCTATGTTATTATTTATTTGCTTGTAAACTTTTTTTCAAGAAACTCTAATATTGCCCAATGATGGAAAACTCATTTTATGGAGTGGTTGCTTTTTGTTTCAATTAGTAGCCTCCCTAATCAAATTATTTTATTTTTTTTTTTCAATTTCATCCTCATCCCCCCCTCTCTCCCCCCCCTTCTATTCTTCATTCTTAAGTTAGGGGAGGCTTCTAATTATAAACCATTAGCACTAACCATCAATGAATTGTGATAGCTATGAGATCTGAGGGCGTAGATGTTTTTTTTTTTTACTGCTAATTAAGTAGCAATGGGACCAACATCAGGTTTAATAGACCAACAGCTTGCTATACCATGCTATGATTTTAATATTAGACCTTTTTATTCCTTGAAAAATCATCTATTCGTTTCATTTATGATACCTCTATCCTTGGAACATAATATACTAGGTCTTCTTTACGTGATTTTAATGGGTACGTTGTGTTGTGATTCTTTTCTTCAAGATTCTATACTATTATTTTTATTTGCAGGGATTTCAACTATGAAGTTCAGAAGTAACAATTATTTTCTGTTATTGCAGTTGTTTTATTTCAGTACATTATCATGAAAATAACATTCTTATGAAAATATTTACAAATCTGGCACTTTGTAGATCATCTCACCAGCTGGCTCAACATAGATCCGCTATGTTATTATTTATTTGCTTTTAAACTTTTTTTCAAGAAACTCTAATATTGCCCAATGATGGAAAACTCATTTTATGGAGTGGTTGCTTTTGTTTCAATTAGTAGCCTCCCCTAATCAAATTATTTTATTTTATTTTTTTCAATTTCAGCCTCATCCTCTCTCTCTCCCCCCTCCTATTCTTCATTCTTAAGTTAGGGGAGGCTTCTAATTATAAACCATTAGCACTAACCATCAATGAATTGTGATAGCTATGAGATCTGAGGGCGTGGATGTTTTATTTTTTTTACTGCTAATTAAGTAGCAATGGGACCAACATCAGGTTTAATAGACCAACAGCTTGCTATACCATGCCATGATTTTAATATTAGACCTTTTTATTCCTTGAAAAATCATCTATTCGTTTCGTTTATGACACCTCTATCCTTGGAACATAATATACTAGGTCTTCTTTACGTGATTTTAATGGGTACGTTATGTTGTGATTCTTTTCTTCAAGATTCTATACTATTATTTTTATTTGCAGGGATTTCAACTATGAAGTTCAGAAGTAACAATTATTTTCTTTTATTGCAGTTGTTTTGTATAGCTACTCTATCTGTGTATTAATAGTTTGCTTGATTATTACTATAGTCTTTTCCTTGTTTAAGCTTTGGGTGCTGCCTACAAATTCTTGTTTAGTGCGACTGAAACTATGTTTTTGGGAAGCTGCTGAGCTGTGGATGATCTTCTTTCTTTATCACAAATGCGCATCTGCATTGTTGTCATCTGAGTTGCCTATACCCTTTCCATGATATGGTTAGAAGAAGATGGACAGGCAGCTCAATTTACATCATTTTGTTCAGATGAATTTTTGATGGATCTATTGCTTTCTTAAAATTTACATATGCACTACATCATTTGATTATATCCAAGCATTTGTGGATAAAGATGATTTGCAAGCTAGAAATTATGATGCTGACCCTACCCACTGGAATTAAGGCTTGCTGTTTTACACAATATTTGATTGCCTAAAAGCCCCGATTTACAGTTTGGTTAAAATCTGATTTTTTTTTTTTAATGATTTTGTGATATTGTACACACTGTTACTTGTTTGTGCTCCAACTTTTGAAGATGTTATTTTTTCTGCGTAACTGATTCTGTTGTTTTTGTCAGACGTACTTCTCTATTCATTTTGTCTTAATTCTATTAAAAAGTGCTAACATCCCCATTACTTAATTTTCAATATGCCCTACTTAAAACCTCTAGATTCTATTGTGTTTTTCCATATTTCAAGCTTAGTATTCTTGAATTGTTTTTGTTTCATCCTCCTAGACGATGCTATTTTCAAATAGCATGCAACATGGCATTTTTTTTTTTTTAAATATGTTTAGCAAGCTCATTCATCACTAGGGCAATGACACGAGGGTTTAATGTGGATCATTAGGGGTAATTTAATTGTAATTGGAAATGTTTTGGTATGTTCACATCATAGTTGAAGGCGCGCCTGGGTAGAGGTGTAGCTCTTGTGTGCCTCATCAGTACTGAGGTGCAGTCAGGGCCGGCCCAAGGCCCAGTGCGGCCTTAGGCGATAATAAATTTTTTTAGGGGAGGGTGGTGTGGTTTATTTTTGGTGGGGCCCCCCCAATTTTTTTTTTTTTTTTGGAGAGGGGGTAATTTTTTTGAGGGTGCTTTGTTTCATGCTGTATTTTTCTTGGGGGTATTTTTTGGGGGACTCAATTTTTTTGGGTGCTTTGTTCTCTGCTGTTGGGGGGCCCCAAATTTTTGGGCCGCACCTTATGCAAGGCATGCGCCTTGCATACTGGTAGGTGTATTAAAACTTTATTTTTTTGTCTATTTGTCATTTTAGATCTTATTTTTTCTTGATTTGGTTATATATTCTTGTATATCAATGAGAGGCATACAATGAGAGGCACACCTAACTGTGTTAGTTGGAGGTTTGTAGGATCTCTCACTCGCTGCTGGGATCCTTTGGCATTGATATTCATTCGCTAGAAAATTATTCACATCTGTGTTGTCTCTTTTTCTTTTTTTTTAATTTAGAAAAATTAATTATTTGTTGTAATTATTTTTCAACGGTGGTTTTATTTCAATTTTTTTCTTTCATCTAATTTCTTGCCAAGAAACAAATGTTTTCATTGTGTGTTTTATTTTTTTTTCTCTTTTAATTTGTTTTACAATTTAAAAGAAATTAATTGTTTTTGTTGAAATTTTTTTCATTCTTTTAATTGTAAAAGAAATTAAAAAATTAATTAATTTTTTGTAATTGTTTTTTTTTAGTATGTTTTGTAATAATTTTTTTTTCTCTAATCTCTTTTGCAATTAGTTTTTATTTGCAAAAGAAATTAATTACTTTTTTATAATAATATTAATTATTATTGCAAGGCTGGTTTTATGAATTTGTATCTATCTCTTTATAAGTAAATATTGAAAACAATCATAATTTAAAGATTTTGTAAGCATAAGCAATTACTTTCCAAAGATTGTTGCTTAATCTAGACTAATATACTCAGGACTTTTTGTCTGGCATATCGATGTGGGATTCTGCAATAATACATGCCATCCCCTCCTTGGGGGTGCAGTGTTCCCCACTATATGACCTCCACCATCGTCAAACCAGCGAGTCAATTCTAAATTTCTAATACCTTACTATCACACTTAAACAACCATCTTCAAAAAGTTGTTGTCTAATACCCATGACTCTTTCTCTTTGATAGGAATTCCACACGCCACAATAACACACCATTCCCCTTTGGGGGTGCAGTGTCTCCGTTGCATGGCCCCCACCATCATCGAACCTGGTATGTTAGTCTGGACTAAGTAGCAACCTTTGCCAGGTGGTTGCCTAAACTATAACACACTTGCCCTTGTACATCTTTGATAAGTATGGTTTACATATTCTATGATACATGTTTTTAATAATAATTTTTTCTCAATTTTTTTTTTTTTAAAAACCCTCCTCAATACTATATATGATTTTTATCATAATTTTTTTTTAAATCTATAAATGTTTGTGTAAATATTTTAATTTGTCTCAATGTGTTTCCAAGCAAGAACAAGTATATGTAGCTTTTGGTGTTAACCTACTCTACTAGGCATTGAAACCAAGTTAGTTTGCAGGCAGAATGGTTTCTCATTCTTAACCAGAGTCGTGAGTGAAATCGGGAGATATATCGGGAATCAGAAGGCCTAAGTTTTGAATCATAAATTGTATGATACAATAACAATTTGATTAATAGCTTAAAAAATATAATCTAAAAGATGATTATACCTTTTAACATGAAGAAAACACTCAATACAGTATCTTTAATGCATGTTTAGCAATATTGATATCTTGTATGGCACTATAATAAGCTACCAAGGATTGCGAAAGCAACCATAAGTATTATATCATAAGTCATAAAGGCTTAAATGTTAAGAAAAGATTACTAAATTTATATCCAATTATCCTCCCCTTAAAGATTATCGCCAGAACAGTACAAACACAATAGAGTGTTCGTGGGAAATGGACATTTGAATTGGCGATGTTGATCGTACGTACAATTTTTTGTATGCTAAAATAGTGTTCCTATTTAGGTGGAATCAATGATTCCAGTGTGGGTTTTTGGGTCTCTCTAATAAGAGGTTCGCTTCTATTCGTCGACATGTGATCAAGAGAGATTTTAATATTACCCACCAGCAACAGCAATTGCTTCATATATTATATATTCCACAGATTCTCTCATCCTTGAACTGTATTGCTACCATTCTTTCCTGCTTTAATCCCCATCCAAAACAATACTCCTCCTTCCTATACAAACATGCATCCAGAACCATTGTGCCTAAAAAAAGCACCTCTGTTACATATCAGACCCAAAATACACAAAACTTGCTTTAAGCTGCTGCTACCTGTCAAGTTGATCTAATGGGAGCAGGAACAACCAGTTTCCTTGCCACCACCAGAAGCCGATTCGAAACTACGTTGCCAAGTATCTGCTTGGGCATGGGGGACATGACGAGGATGCTTCTCCCTCTTCTCCCCCTTTATCTGCTTCAAAGCATGCTTGAGAGCGGGTAACAAAGCATCCATGCACTCGGCAACTGCATTTGGATTCCCCGGCATGTTGATGATCTTACATGAACAAAAGTAACACAAAATAAATCAATGCCTTCATACATGCATACATAGGAGTGCTAGTTCCAGCGCAGATTGAGACTAACATCAAGCATGTACTAGGAAAGAACTCTACAAAATTTGTGCAAATCTAAACTGACAAGACAACATATAGTGATGGCTGTGAAGTGGGATAGACTAGCATTTCACTCAGGAAGTGTCTTGACTGCCATCATTTTCCTCGCAAGTTGATGTTAGAAAAACCACAAGCTGCTATAGTGACATACATCATCTACTGGTACTCAGGCTGTAAAGGGTCTATACCACATTTTTATAGTCCATCCTCTGTTTTACCTAGAGAGTAAGAAAGCAAGACAGACAAGCCTCCCACACCAAAATGGGCATGAATCATACATCTCTCTACTTTCATGACTGGTAAGGGATTCCAATTGAACCAATAGCTGTAACAGAACTGAGGGATCACTAGTCGTGGCAAAATTTCAACCATAAGTGTTTGATAAGTTGCCATGCCCTTAATATATTTATTGCATTACACAAAACCCAATTCTGTTCATGACTTTAAACTTCAATCTACCTCTTTTCTCATTCTTAGAGAGTACGAGTATTTGTAAAACTAGTCAAAGACAATATTGTAACACAATGCTTAGTATAGCCACCATTGATCTATTAATTTTAGAATTGCCAGTACTCCTATATTTGGTATTGACATCTTTTAGTGAGGAGAGGGCATTTTACCTGCAAAACAGTTATATCCAAATGTCTAACTGGCAACAATAGAGATCTTATTTAAGGGGCCCAATTGTACATGAGATTCATTCTTTTCCATACAGGCAACTAGTCAACTTATATGAAATTATTCATTGCTTATAACAGGATGCAAGAAAATCAGGAATTCCCATTTTGAAATGGTTCAATTTTAGAAGGGAACTGGAATGAGGTTCTGGCCTTACCAACGTTGATCCTCTTATTCCAGCTGCAGAGCGTGAAAGCATAGCAAAAGGTGTAACCTGTCAAAATTATTTAAGACAATGAATATAAGGTTTTTAGCACAGATAATAGAACAACAATGGCAGCAGCATGTATTTTCATCATCATCACCACTTGCAACTTATCCTATAACCAAGTTCTGGTTGGTGGCACCTTATCCTATAACATTCATAGTGTCAATTGACTTGTAAACGTCACTACAATACAAATCCATGCAAAAGAATGTGGCTAAAATATTACGCCAAATGCCCATCTTGTGGCAACCATCTAGTAGGGAAATAATAGCATGTACATTATAAATACAAAAAATGTAACAAAATTGTGAATTTGCACTGATAGTGAATGACAAAAAAGTAACAACGTTGCAAGGGAAGATAAATCAGGGTTACTAGTTTAATTTGTTATAACAGTCTTGTCTTTATCGCCATGTACTTTTGATTAGTTAGCCGATCCCAATTTAGTAATTGAGTTGTCTACTGGTCCTGTGCTTTTATCATGTGATTTTCATATGACATAGTTATGTAACTGATTTCACAACTCTCTTAAAAGTTATTTTAGATATAATTAATCAATTATATTTATTTAAAGAATCCCAAAAAAGAGAGTGTAACAGCTTGAACCCACTAAGTATGAATCAATTATACCTAAGAGGTAGTCAGGCATGCAAAAATTTTCTCAAAAGTCCAACAAAGGAGATAAATAAATAAAAAATAAGTGAATCAGAAAACCAATTGTATAGGGGAAAATTCTTAAGATTCTGAAATAAGCAGAATATTTGGAATGCTTACTTGAATTTTATTGAATTCGAGTAGGGTATACACACACACACACACACACACAAGAAACCATCTAAACTATCTCCTAAAAATCATGAACAGATTTAGAAGATAAAACAAATCAACTGAAATTTAAAATTTCTGGAGTTATCTTTTTCTTTCAAGCTGTCTCATCCCTTTAATCTTGGAAACTTATCTATCTCCAAGAACCTTATCCCCTTTATTCTTGGAAATTTATCTTTATCTCCACAATCTTATCCCTTTAATTTTGGGCATTCCTCTTTACCCGTTCCAACACTCCCCCTCAACCTGGTGAATAAATATTCATCATTCCCAGCTTGCCAATAAGTGATTCAAAACCTGGTCTTCCCATTGCTTTGGTAAGCACATCAGCAATCTGACTTTTTGTAGGAATATACGACAAATTAATTCCTCCTCCTCCAATTTCCTGCTTTATGAAACTTCAATCTATTCTCACATGCTTCATTCAATCATATTGAACTAGATTATTAACAATACTAATTGTTGATTTACTATCATTGTACACTTTTGTTTGTTGTGACAAAAGAATAAGTAAATCTTCCATCAACCTTTCTAACCAAATTACTTCACAAATCCCTTGAACTATGGCTCAAAATTCAGCCTCAGCACTATTGCGGGCAACAACTGTTTGCTTTTTACTTCTCCACGTAACCAAAGTTCCCCATAACTTAGTGCAATAACTTGAAGTTGATTGATTATCTTCAATAGACCCAGACCAATCTGTATTAACAAAACCCTCAATTCCTCTTTCTGCATTTTTCAGAAATAAAAGTCCCTTTCTCGATGTCCCTTTTTGATATCTTAGGACATGAATACATTCATATGCTTTTGGGTAGGAGAATGCATATATTGGCTTATCACACTCATTGCATAGGTTATATCAGGCCGTGTAATAAATAAATTAATTAATTTTCCCACCAACCGTTGATATCTTTCTTTTTTCTATTGGTGCATCATCCTTGATTTCTCCAAATTTCTAGTTCTTCTCTAGAGGTGTTCTAGTAGGTCTACACCCTAGCATACTTGTTTCTTTTTCTAATGGTTCTGGTGCAGTGAGTGACAGAAATCAAGGTTTTGTTACCTCTTGGAGGTGTAAGGTTTGTTCTTTGTCCACCTCCCCCCCCTTTTTCCCCCCGATCTTTCTTCAAAGCTTAGGCAGTTGACAGAGGGGTGAAGTGTAACAGAAGACTCTTCTTAAGAAGACTGGGACTCAAAGTTAGAGACCAAAGAAGATCCAACAGTTTCCAGCATAACTGAGAATGGCTCTGATTACATAATCCACATCCCAAACATCCTTAAATTAATTTAATTTCAAGTTTCTATCCTCACAACAGACTATCCTGGCAAGCTCATAAATTGAAGTTGCAAAGCTGTCAAAACAGTCTAAGTTCTCATTATCTGCGCCAAACACTGATACATCAATAATATGCATGTACATGCACACGCGCACACAGAGAGGGAGAGAGGGAAGGAAAGCATAAACACAAAATTTCAAACCGGTGAAATTCTATGACTAGCAGAAACGTGTTTGATTTCAAGTTCATAAATCTGAAATGGTGGCATCAAAGCATGTTAACTTGAAAAAGTTTTCAGGTGCTAAATTTACACATAATTGCATTCTGTATCCACTTTAAAGTGCATGCGGATTTACTTCAATACCAGGTTAAAGTATAAAATTTTCCCCTTAAATGCACATATTTGAGACAATTAAAGAATATAATGCAGAGGGCAGAAAGTTAGTCTAACCTTCAGACTTTCTTGCATCATGACATACAGAAGACCAGGAGTTTCCTTCTCTATCAAATCTTTTGTTGCTTCAGGGGTGACATCTCTTGGGGTGAAACCAGTACCACCTAGGTTGAAGAAACTCATTAGAAAAAAAGAAACAGAACAGAGAAACTAATGCCAACAAAAAGGGTGGAAAAAGACACTAAAGAGCGCCCCTAATCATTGAGGCTCCCCACTTTGTGAGGGTCAAATGAAAGTTTTTTTTTTGTATGTAGCCTTACCTTTACTTTTTAAAGAGGCTATTTCCATAACTCGAACCTGATCTTTCAATTACAAAGGAGTAACCTTACTGTTATGTTGCTACCAAGGTTCACCCCTTAGCGGAAAAAGTAACTTGCCAAATCTTATGACTTACAAAAAAAATGGCAATGGAATTGAAGACCTCACCAAGTGTAAGAATGAGATCAACTTTGTCAACATCACTCCATCTCTTCAAAACATCCTTGATTTTAGGCACCTCATCAGGAACAACAGCTGTCATAACTACCTTTGCTCCTCCTAATCTCTCTGATGCGAAATTAACCACAGAAACTGCCCTTGGACCACTGCATATCCATACATGTTAGGAATCAGTTTGACTTTGTCACTTTATGATGCCCGAAGTAATAGTATTGTCAATGTAAAAAAATAGTACTACAACCAAAAGAGAAGGAGAATTAAAATTAAATATTTAAATGAATGTCCTTAGCAAAAATAAATAAATAAATAAACATTTAAAGATGAGACGTGTAAAGTAAACTCAAACTGGAGACAGTTTTTTCTGTATTTTATATTTTTCCTATTCCTTTTCTGCATTGAATTAACTACATATAGGAAATCTTGACTCTTTTAAGTTTCTTAATTCTGGTATCAAAGTCATAGAAAGATGTTTGAACCACATTCCTGAAGAAAGACAGAGAATGAGACTATAGGACAAACAAGATAGTAGAATAATATTTTTTAGATCTTTAATAAAATTATTGAACAAACTTGAACAACCCCAGTAAATAGGAGAATTAACTTGAGTATTTGGAGATTAAATGTAAAATGTGTTTTCTCCACTTGTATTGAACTTGAGATGGATATATATACACAAGCTTGCCTACAATATCTCCTAAAATACAGGGATAAAATACAAATTCAAATGTTACAGATAAACTGAAAAATGTTTGAACTTGATTGACTGATCTTTTCCTATTTTTCTGGAACTACTTAGCTCTTCTTCCTGCTATCTCTTTAGTTTGTAAATTCCGTATCACTTCTTGCCCAACAACCTTATCTCTTGATTTCCATCCATGGTTGAAACAATCACGAACTTATTCTTTTCTTCTTTATCTTCTCCAACAATTATAAATGAGAAATAATGCCAAAGATGACATCAAAGAGTGGAAAAGGAAAATACTTATTTTCTTCAAATCAAAAGGATAAAGGTAGACAGATTGTTGAAGAGAGAAAGACTGAAAGTCAGAAGAGCAACATCGGCAGCAGAAGGAAAGTAAGGAGAGAGAGTGAGATAGAGAGAGAGAAAAGAGACAATGCAGTGACTCCTGGTCTCCATCTCTTTCAGGTAAAGTTCTTACAAGTCTCCCTCTAAGGGCTGTTTTTTTATCTTCAAACTTCTCATCTCTTAAAATTTGAAAAAGTCAACAAAATTCAAGCATTTTGTGAGCCAGAGACATTTGGAAGTCAAGCATAAATTTCTGCAATAAGCACAACTTCATAATATGTAGTGATAACTGGAAGAAGTATTGACAATAAGAATAAATTTCTTAAAAGAAGAGGCAAGATCAACAATTAGGTTTTTCTCCCACCAGGGGGGAAGGGGCCTGGAGAAAGTGTTTGGAGAGATTACATAAAAAACTTTAAGAAAAACCATAGAAAATTTAGACAATCAAATTTTGAAAAAGTTCCAGCTGGTGACAATACAATACTGTGGAAAGCTACAAACATCTGGAAGAATCAGAAAACAGAAGATCTAAAGTAATTTTGTAGGATGAACATGAAACTTAGTATGCATTAATAACAATAACATGTACAGAAAGTCATTGAATAGTTGTCGCAAAGAGCTTAGTACTTCCATGTTCTGCTTTGACCAAGGAGCAACATCTACTTTGCTCTTCTGCTGTAGCATCAATTACGTGACCCTTTAGGAATGATGATCCCAAAAGGTGTATCTCAATGCATTTAGTTTATAAGCCCCACCCACCTTTCTTTTTCCATCCAAGCAGCAAGGCCCTCTTGCAGGTCGAACAAGTCCTAACATTCTTTAGTTTCACCACATCACCCATTTCCTAAAATTAGGTATTTCTCAATCACTAAGTGCAAATGATGCACAATGTGTTCTTTAAAATAGCATACTCACTGAAAGAAGAGAAGAGAAGAGAAGAGAAAGTCCTCAGGTAAACTATGCAATTTAGCCAGTACTATTAGCGCACATGTTTTTTTTTTTCTTTACATTACACTCCCTCCCACTCTCATATAAATATTTTGAATGGAGAAACAATGCAAGTAAAAAACATGTCAGAAAATAAAAGATGGAAAACAGAAGCAAATATCATTTGTGATGTAAACGGCAAACATTCATACACAGTATATGAATTCAAAAAGGTGAAGAGATTTTATAGACAAACATTTCCAGGTACAATTTGGGAGAGCCTAGAGGGAGCCGAGATTTCAAAGAAATGTTCTCTTATGTCTTGATACAGTCTGGGGGCATCAGAAGAATGTTCTAACTCAGAGAGGATGCAACAAGTTTTGGGCCTTTGCGTTAACAACCCATATATTTTTGTCCAAGAATGAGTATATCATAGTGTGTTGATTAATGTGGGTCGATTGGCCTTTAATTGAGTGCCTATGTAAGTGTATGAATGCATTTGAAGTGATTTATGGCCAAGAGGGTGACCATTTGAGGTGGAAAGTTGGCTTGACCTAGGAAGAGCCGACGGTCAACTGCGGGAACCAGGATGTGTTGAATAGGTGGCAGTCGACCAAGAGCTGACTCTGGAGATTAGCTGAAGTTGAAATGTGGGCAGCTGATCTGGAGTCAACTGTGAGATTGAGGTTGATTCTTTTAACTAGTTGACAGATTTTCAAGAATAACTCTGAAGCTGATTTTTTGGATTGATTTGGTGGCCTTAGTGAAACAGATTTTATACCAAAATTTAATATGCTATAGCTCATGATATGATGAATACGTAATGATGATTGATGTACTGATGGACTGTTGACTGATTAATTGTGGTGAACTGAAGCTGTAATGTGACTGAAGTGCTGATTTAGTAGGAGCACATAGTAGAAGGCATTATTGTAATTTTGGAGCCCTTCTCTAAGATTATATACATACACTGTTATGTGCTGAAGAGCTGAGTTCAATAAGGCCGAACAGCAAAAGGACAAATGAGAAAAAACTGAAAAGGTGAATTCAGATTTTTCATCAGTTTTTTGGGCTTTTGTTGAAGCTGAATGAAACCCACGTTAGGCAAGGCTTGTGATGAGTTTATTAGCCAAACAAAAAGGAGTAGAAGGCATTATTGTAATTCTGGAGCCCTTCTCTAAGATTATATACATACACTGTTATGCACAGAAGAGCTGAGTTCAATAAGGCCAAACAGAAAAGGGAGAAATGAGAAAAAACCGAAAAGGTGAATTCAGATTTTTCATCAGTTTTTTGGGTTTTGTGTTGAAGCTGAATGAAACCCACGTTGGGCAAGGCTTGTGATGAGTTTATTAGCCAAGCAAAAAGGAGTATGCAAAGGCTGGTATGAGGCTGATAGATCTGATATTGTGTTGGTTAAAGAAGGGGACTGAGCTTGATAAAAGGCTGGAAAAGATTGACATGCTGAAGTAAAGTGAGATAAATCCAGAGAAGGCTAGAAAAGGCACAAGCTGCCAATGATAAATCATAATTTTCACCAACCTTGCAGTGGGTTGCTTGTAAATGGGGAGAGTTTTAAGCTGGTGAGAGATTTTCCAGCATTTTCGCAAGTCCTATAGTGTTTTATGTGAGGTCTTGTGCACTGTGTGAAGGCCAGAGCTGTTGGTGCTAGCTGTTAGAGTTTGCCATGGGCTTGCCATTTGGTGAAGCAAGGGCTGAGGCTAGAGGCTTGTCTGTTGTTGAGATTACTCCAGCTACTTTGCGTTGTGGTATTATCACTTATTCATTCATTCATGTGAATTGAAAGGTTCAGAGGGGTTTTTTTTTTGGGGGGGGGGGGGCTTCATTCTTTTTGAGGTACGGTAGAAGGGTTAAAATGAGAGTTTGGTCAAACAATTGATGTGGGCATGGGCCCCTTGTTGAGATCTTTCTGAATCTTTCCTAGGTTGCCAGGATCAAGGATGTGTTTGTTATTGAGTTCCTCATCAAACTTAGATGAAAATCATTTGGTACCATAGATTTAGATGTAATCTCTAGATAGAAATTGACTCCATACCAACTTCTTCTCTAGCAATTTTGAAACAAGCAGACTTGTCATCCATCAGGAGCAATATCAGTTTACTTGTTCTATGGTGTGCTATGCTAATCAGAAGAGAGCACTCCCTCAAAACCTTGTTTGAGACATAAGGCCCCTCCTAGGATGACCTTTCTGTGATCACATCCTATGATTATTTTTCTTACATCTGAGAATTAACGAGGAGTATCATGGTGTAGAGACAAGGGTCAGAACATGCGGAAAGGATACTAAACCGTTTAAAATTACAATATGACTGCATCAAGGTTTTGCACTAAATCCATACTTATTTGTTTTAGTAATGGATGAACTCACTAAAGACATTTAGACAGAGGTGCCATGGTGTATGCTATTTGCAGATGACATAGTGTTGATGGATGAAACAAAAGAAGGAGTGAACACTAAGCTTGAGTTGTGGAGAAACAATTTAGAATCTAAGAGATTTAAATTAAGTAGAAAGAAAACAGAATTTATGGAATGTAAATTTAGTAAGAATGTAAGAGTGGAGAATGTTATAATAAAATTGGAAGACCAAATCTTACAAAGAAAAGACCATTTTCGATATTTGGGATCAGTGATTCAAAAAGATAGAGAAATTCAAGAGGATGTCACACATAGAATTAAAGCAGGTTGGCTAAAATGAAGAAATGCATCGGGAGTGTTATGTGATGGTAAAATCCCATTAAAACTGAAAGGGAATTTCTGTAGAACAGATATAAGACCAGTCTTGTTGTATGGCTCAGAATGTTGGGCATTCAAATACCAGCATGAGCAAAAGACGAGCGTAGCGGAGATGAGGATGTTAAAATGGATGTGCAGCCATACAAGAAAAGATAAAATTAGAAATGAGATTATTCGTAATAAGGTAAGAGTAGTGCCAATTGAGAAGAAGATGAGAGAGACTAGACTAAGATGGTTTGGTCATGTGAGAAGGAGACCAAGAGACGCTCCTGTAAGGAGAGTTGATGAAATGAAACAATTAGTCAAAAAAAAAGGTAGAGACAGATCCAAGAAGACTTTGGGAGAGACATTAAAATTTGATATGAAGTGTATGGACCTAAATGAAGATATGACAAAAGACAGAAATACATGGAAGTCTAAAATTCATATAGCCGACCCCACATAGTGGGATAAAGGTTGGATATGTTGTTGTTGAGAATTAAGGAGGAGAAAAATAGTGATAAAAAGGTACTAAATGTGCAATAAGCTTGACAAGTTGGAAGATCTATAACTTCTCCATTGTACCATGGTTAAGGAGGCCTAGCTTCTCCTATGATTATTTATCTTTCTGCTTTTTGTTGCAATTGGGATGATGCCCACTTAAGTGGTGGACTTGATGTTTTGACAATCAACGAAGCACATGGCTCCTCACCCCCTTTTTGGATAAGCAAATATGAATAAAGAAGTGAACACTAAACAAAAAGGGGAAAGAACCACAAGGACAAAGACTATACCCCTACAGGCAAAGACAAATCATTTAAGAAGGAAAGAAAAGAGTCAGGACATGGAAGATTGTCCCCCCTCATCCAATAAAGGGTTATCAAGAATTGTTACCTTCAAAAAAGCTACAGATACAAACACCTTAGTATTACACTCTCAGTAAATCTCACAAAACATAGAAAGGAGCCACAAACCAAACCCTACTCTTCATACATATGGATGGATCTTACCCCAATCCAGCATAATGGCAAGGACAGGCATAATGGGAGTGTGTAGGAGTTCTTTAGGCATGATCTCTTTTAAAGTGAGGGTACAAGAGTCAAGTTATATATGAACAATTAAAGCAACCATAAACTGGTTTTGTGATTTATTCCCTTGTCTATTTTTCCTTGAAAGAGATATGGGAATGAATGTAGACAGGTTTTACTAATCCTCTAAAGGCATTGAATGGAATCTTCTTTTCAAGCATAATTTCCAAGACAGGGAGTTCAGCTCTTTAGCAGTTACCTGCAGCATTCTTTATATTCACTACTGGACGTGGGAGGATCTTAGGGTTCCCTTCATAGATCCCTTCTCTAGGGTTCACTGACATGTGACTTTCTGGTGGCTAAAGAAACATGCAGTTTGTTTAATCCCTTTTTGGGATTTTGGCAAATGTCTCCTCACTCTTTTTTGCTTAAAGGAAAACCGTTCTCATTTTCCTATTTTTATAGTTGTGGGAGGATATCCCTTTTGGCATAGTTTATGTTCATGTTGCTTATGGTGGTTCTCTTTTTTAGATATTCATATTTACCAAGTAATGTTGAATTAACCCTACTCATTCCAACAATCACATAGGGATCACTTATGCAATAATGTATGGCTCTGGCACTTACTATCTCTTAATTATAGAAGCATGTGTCATTTGCAAGTGAATAATACAACAAATAGCACTACATTAATTTGCTGCATCCCTTCATCAGGAGAACAGCTGATGCCTGAAAGAGGTAAGATGCTTGTTGAGAAAATTCTATTTGACCGAAACCTCATAAACATAAGTCAGCCAAGTAGGAATAGAGCAAAAATTGAAAGTAACCCCTGTTTAGCTGTCCAAACTTTTAAAGAGTTTTTACCCATCAAAGTGTACTTCTATCCAAGAAGCACAAGAAAAATTGACATAAATGGAAAATGTCAATAAATAATTTATAGACATAAATAAGACCTGATTATATTTTTTCAACATGGTAGGAAGAAACTAATAATGAAAAATGAGTATTTTTAGAAATGAAAAAAAAAAAATCTAGAAGGGGTACAATTAGTAGATACGAATCAACAGTGTTTTTATTTGATAATCAATATCCAAATTATTTTTTTCAAACTTGTAATGTGGTTCTAATTGTAAACATAAATGTTTGTGTCCTACAAGTATTCGATTTTAGAAAAGTCAAAAAATTATGGATTCGTTTGTGCCAAGTGTTTGTCATGTTTTTGAAAGCACATGACTGAGTCTTAGTATCCAAAAAACTGTAGCTAATGAACATCTATCCAAAAAAAAAAAAAGAAAGAAAAGATTACATGAGTTACAATGAAAAATATAAATGAGATAAAATAGAGAGAATTTCAATCAAAACGAAGATTGTCCTACCATACAACCATAAGACTAAGAGCACAAATTAGATTCCCAACTGAAGAAATAAATATGTTTGCAGACAATTCACTCTGTCAAGTAGAAGAGATAAACCCTCTATAATATCATGATACAAAGGAGAAAATCCAGAAAAGAATGATGACAGATTGTGATCACAAGACATCATGAATTCCTTTGCAAAATTTAGGAACTTTTCAATTAACACATACAGAAACAAGATATAAGTAATTGAGACTAAGATTCTGGGAAAGAGCACATATTCAAAGGTCTAGCTAGATCTCAAATTAGACAGTGACATATGATAAATTATTGGGAAGGGTTGAGCATTCCACCTTATAATCTGTGTGTACAACAAATCAAATACATAAAGGAAGCATGAAAAGCTCCACAGCCATTTTTAGGCAACTGACAGGACAAGAAGTTGACACTATTAGTTGCCTATATGCAGCCTGAGCCACAGGGGTGACCTAAGGGATATAAAAAGCTACAAATCATAACAATTATAAGAACAGAATTTGCAAAGTTAGAATACCTTCGGTCAGGCCCAGCACCTGATGCAACTGTATCACTCACTGTGAGGATAGCTACTCTAAACTCAGAACCTTTATAATCATATGCCGTTACAACATCATGCGACATGTGTCCTTGTGTAGAAAAACCTAAATCTGGTGATTCCAAACCCTTGCTCATAGAATAACTGCTAAAATCAGAAATTAAAATGGCTGTCACAGTAGTTCCTGCATATATTTCGCTCCCTGATGGTGGCACTTCTAAGAAAGCATTTGCTGACTTCATACTTAAAAGCCGACTACTCATCTGATGGCCTGTGCTCTCAGCAACAAATCTGAAATGAACCAGAAGTAAAATAATAGATCTTCACCATAAACTGATATGGATAAACAAGATGATGTAACTGCATAAAAGGCAAGATGCAATGTTCAAAACTATGTAAAGTTAAACCATAAATGTTAGGTCCATGAATTTGTTCTAGGATGTAATAATGCGCTCAAATCCAAAAAAAAAATTCAAAATCTCACCCTGGACTGCCAGACCCATCATTGACCTCCCACCTCACAATGGCACGATGAAATTCTGGACGAACTGGATCTGTTTTTACGGACTGCTTAAGACGAGCTTGCACTCTGCACAAGAAGCCAGGAGATAAGAGAAGCTAAAAAATACTAGGATAAAGATTAGATTATCATTTTAGTTTCATGGTAGATAAAATGTTAAGTAGAGCGAGCATGTCATGATAGGAAAAAGAATTAAATAGAGACAAATACAAACACCCAAAGAGCAAACTTCTAGAACTTTCAGCAACCTTGGGAGGTGAGGATTTGACCATCCTGTAAGACGGAAAATCGTAGGGACCACAAAGAGATGGAAACATAGTAAACAGCTCACTGGATTTCCAGGTAACCCAAATGCAAGAATCTTGTTTGACTTCATGTTACTTGGTGATTCTGGAACAATTTCAGCAAATGTAAGAGGCTTTCCTGGTTTCATGCAAACCTAAAGAGACAAATTCCAGAGGGAGTAAATTTAAGTTATGCTTCAACCTCTACCAAAGCATGAGAAACAGCATCTCAGTTAAGAAATACAGTGTTATTATTTCAAACTTTTCAGCAACTTATGAACTATATCTTAGAAGCTAACAGTACAGAGCTCTTATAATAAGTTCCTACAAGAAAGAAAACGTACAAGTGCAATCATTGAGAAAATGATTAGGAAGCATCACTTCACCTTATGAAAATGTACTTTCCCTTTCTTTTCAAGCAAAGGCTTGACAAAATCCCTGTCTCCCATTGAAACACCGCCCGAAGTTAAAAGAATGTCTATTCCAGCAGAGAAGGCACCATCCAAAATCCTCTCTATCTTTTCTTCATCATCTCCAGCTATACCAAGGTCTAGAACCTTGCACTGCTGTTGCACTGCAGCTGCAAGAATCATAGGACGGTTGGAGTCCCTAATCTGCAAGATAAGATAATCAATCCTAATAGGAATACTAAATATACTTAAACCACAGCAAATTGAGAGCATAGCATATACAAATGATACTCAAATAGAATGATAATTGACATTGCCAGAAGTGTGGTGAGCTAAAGCCACTCCAGTGGCAAGAACAAGTGGCCTCTCATTCAGGAAAACATGCAAAAAAGTAACAAAGTAATAGGGATATTTTTCTATTTTGATTTTAGAAGTAAGATTTAGGTTAGGTTTTATCATGTTCTGTTTAGATTTATCATAATTGTTTAGATAATAGAATTTTATTTGATTTAGGGATTAGATAGAGTTATATTTGATTTTAAAGATATAATCATATTTTGATTAGTTATCTTTAGATAGGTTATCTTTTAATTGCCTATAAATAGGCAAAATCATGTAACATTTTATTCAGTTTTGGATGATTGAATAATATGATTTCCCCTTCTTGAGTCTCTCTCTCTCTCTCTCTGCTTTTCTTTCTTCTTGCTTCTTCTTCTTGGCTTCTACTCTTCTCCAGCTTCTTCTTCCTAATCTCTTATCTCCCTATGGTCCCACATCACAAAGAAACTTCACTAAAAGACACTGTCAGATTATCACCCTTGAATTGTCACAAATCAAGTAATTGATAAAACCTTGGGAAATTATATCCAACCAAAAACTAAATTGCAGCTGCACACTTGACTATCATATCTATGGGTATGTGAGGGAGAGAGAATGAGACAGGTAGAAAGCATCTAAAAAGGAGAACTTAGGCAGTTACATCAAGTGCAAGCTCTGTAGCATGATTTTGGCCACCAAACTTTCATGGTAGTCATGTCTTGTTTTAGAGCCTTGTTGAATATGAAGTGCAGATGCATACTTGACTATCGTATCTGGGGGTATGTGAGGGAGAGAGAATGCGATGGGTAGAAAGCATCTAACAAAGAGAATTTAGACAGTTACATCAAGTGCATGCTTCATGGTATGATTTTGGCCACCAAGTTTCATGGTAGTCAAATTTTGTTTTAGAGCATTGTTGAATATAAAGTTCAAAGTTCTAGTGTAAGATATATCAATTGTTATGCTAATTGACTATGTTACCCTTTTGAAAGATTGAATGCTTTTTAGGGTTGTGTATTATGGAAGATAGTACAAGACACATCAATAGCTCATCGCTTTAGGGTCCTGTTCTGCTGAATTTTTTTTATCTGGGCAGTCCCATGGATTCACTGTCTCTGGTCAGCTACTCAACTATTTGTAAATTGATATCCTAACCTGTACACTTCCTCAAAGCCCAAATGCCTGTGAGGACTCTGCCACGGAGTTTCAAAACCAAAATAAAGCAAAAAGCAACTACCCCCCCCCCCCCCCCCCCCCAATAAGACAAAAGTGGATTGTCCTGAAATGTTGCAGTACCTGGCCACGACTTAAACAACCAGTTGTTGGCTCTACAAGTTCATCTCCTGTAGAAAGCACAGCAATTGTTGGGGAAGGATATACCTGTGAAACATCACAAGCAATCAGCCTTCTAAGAATTTGTCCACCCAAGCTCTGGGTTTTCACTTTGACCAATAAGTAGTGCATGCACCATTCTAGTTCAACTAAGAATATCATGAAACTCAACAGATAAATAGAAATTAAACATGCTAACTTCATTTTTTACCCATGGAAACAACCAAACCATGCATGGGATAGTTAATAGTGCAGACTGGATCCTAAACCCATCCAATGATCTGGTTCAATGAAACCAGTTTAAACATACTTTCAATTACTAACTTTATAAAAACATAAATCTAAATTAAATTAATGATAATGGTAAATATACTCAATCAGCCGAAACATAAAAGTGAATAGTTTAATGTACTAGATAAAGAAACTTAGAATACACAAGATGTTCATGTAGCAACTAATTATTATAATAATTGTTGTATCTTTAACTCTACACTGAAACCATATAACACTAGCATATAGAATTAAGGTATAAAGCTTTTTTCAAAAGATAGAAGAAAGGGAAGAACAGACAAATCAGTAACTCAGTAAAAAGAAAGCTGGAGGTACATGATGAGGCTAGTAAAGTGAACTATACTCCTCCATAGAACTAAATAAATACATATATAGATGGAGAAAGGGAGATAGAAAGTTGCTTGTTAAAATAGAAAAACATGCAAAAAAAATGTTTAGGGTTGCCACTGGCTACCAAAAAGAAATATTATAATAATTGAAGTTTCTTAAAGAATAGTGGAGAGAAAATTTTGAAAATGAAACACAGAGGCAAACTGCAATTTGCCATTTCCATCTCTTTGTCTATAAACACATATGTGGAGACAGAAGGAGAGGTAGCTTGTGCATGAGGACCTCAGTAAAGAATGAAAGTGGCAGTCTACTACCTTTACCATCATCATTCCCGCAGTGGCAAGTAGCCCAATTTCTGCAGCACCTAGTCGCTGCCCGGATTTCAGTATTTCAGCATCTTTCTTTATGTCAAATCCCTACCCAATAATATTCTATATGAGCATTTTAAAATTTGAAAAAGTGAAATAAGTATCACAGCATGCCAAAGATATGAGGTATGACAAGAACAAGATCTTGGAAAAGAGTGTTATTGCTCATAGGTGAATTTCTACTTCTCACTTTTCAGGTTTTCATTCTCCATTTCAGATGTGAACTCTTTTCCACCATTAAAGCATAACTGAATATTTAAGGCAACAGGTTGACCATGGAAGACTACCTATCAATTAAACTTCTGCATTCAGAATAACAGTGCATATGCATTAGATTGATAAAATGAGCATCAGGACAAGTAAAAATATAAGACATGCTAAGAACAATTCCTCAAAAACAAGAGGAGTCAGTCCAAAAGTTTATCTTCCATTTTTCAAATTTTCACTCTCCATTTCAGATCTAAATTAATTGTAAAAATAGCAGCAACTAGGCTTTGAAAGTGTAGGCAAAAAAGACTACTTGCCTCTTGGGATTATCCTCCACTTAGAACCACAGAATTTACAGTTTAGGAATTTAAAAGAAGAAAGAATGCATAAGGAAAGTATATACAAGAACCATCCTAATTACAGCTTATATATATTCACGATTATTTTAGATTGATTGCCTTATCATCTTCCTTGATTATTGCCATAGAATCAGTCATTTACAGCCTTGCATCACTGTGGTCAACCTTTCCATAATAACCATATACTTACAGCTGTAACAGCTGTCTTGCTTACCATCTTTACCCGAGATTCCAACATTAATTCATTGGAAAAGCATTTATGAAAATTAAGATACAAGAAATATGGAAAGTATGTCATAGTTCCAAAAAGGAACCGTCTTCTGCCTGAGCCATTTACTAAAATCAGGAGTCCTCACACAATAAAAAATGGAAACAACATGGCGCACCCACATGGAAGCAGAGAAATAACAAGCTGAAATTTTTTTAAGAATTGGACCATGGCATGCCAATATAGTCAGTTCATTCAAAAACTTCAAGTTTTTTACTTCCTACTTTCTTTATTACTTCTATAGAAAACATGTTGCAATTATTTACACAAACAAACACTTACAGGACTGGAGCTAGATGCAGAATGTGACTTCCATATAGGCCATCTAAAATGCATGGATGCTGGACAATATAGGTCTTATTCACAAAGCATATGATCCTTTTTTTCACACAAGCTATCAATATCATGTTGCTTCTAAGAACAGTATTGCAATCAATTCCAATGTAAATCTGTTGTCTTGAATGAAATAATGTATCCATTAAATTAGAAAATTTATTCCATGTTACAAGCAGAGTAACAATAGCATACCACTGGACGAATATCAACCCCCCTGCTAGTTTGCACCAATATTCTTACTCTCTTCCCTTCACCTGACGAACTATTTACAAGTTCAGTATCTTCCACTTGAACAACTGCATCGGCACCATCAGGTATTGGTCCTAGGAAGGATGAGGAAAATCATTCAAAAAACAGAAAGCAAAATTAGCACGAAAGGAGAAAATTCTCTTAAGAAAGAATTGACTCTCAAGTTTCATTGCAAGGCATGGCTTTAAGAAGAATACTCCTTTCAGTTTCTTATAACAGCTGATAAACCCCTTTTTTGCACAAATAAGTTAACATGATTACAAAGCTGGCAAACAAAAAATGTTAATCCTAAGAATATCTGACAATTAATTTGACTGAAGTAAATTTCAACAAACAAAATGTGAACTGACATAAAGATTAAATGCCCATATATGTTTAATAACATAACTTCCAATTAAACCTAGTATTGGTAACAGATGCTCATACTAGACATGTGCTCTTAGATAAAAGAACTTATAGCCTAGCATTAAGCTCAAAATTTTAATATTTTATGACAATACCTTGAAAGGAATCTTCAAATTAAGTAATTGGAAAAGTGCAGCACACCGAAACACTTAAGATATTCAAATACATATTGTATCCCCACCATCATGGACTAAATAAAACAACATATTTTACAATGTATTCCATAATCAAGTAATAGAAGCATGAAATAACACTATCAGTTCTAAGTCATAGCTTCAATTTTTTTTTTTTTAAAGGAATGAAACGAACTTGAAGCTGTTCAAGGTTTGCAAACTAATTGACCATGAGTGATATTGTCCTAGCTGGAAAAGTGGCCAGCATTGGGATATTGGATGCCTCTATAATTGCTTTTACCTGGGATTGCTGCTTGAGCCTTCCTCTAAAGTCAAGGCAGTTAGGCAAGGTTGTAGCGGACAGAATTAAGAAGAACCCCACCACCTTGAGGAAGAACTCATATTTATTGAGGTGAAGAAAGCCCCCTTTGATTAATACTTCTTTTTTCCGAGCCTTCCTATGTATACCCTTTATTTACAGCCTTTTTCTCCTGATAAGAATTACCTTTATTTACATATCCTGGTGTTGTTTACGGCTTAGAGCCTCAAGAAGCTATAAAGTTATTATTATTATTTTTTTTTGGTTTTTTTTTTTTAGGGGGGGGGGGGGGGGCATTAGGGATAAGTTTACAAGGCTGTTTGGTTCTTCGTTTTTTTTTTTTTTTTTTTTTTTTTTTTTTTTGTAAAAGGCAGCTTATAAACTCTGTAACAGCTTTTAAAAATTTTTTTAACTGTTTGGCTAGCTTGGAAGAGCTTATAAGCTTTCAACAGCTTTTTCTAAAAGCTAGTATCCTCTATCTTGTGAGGGCTTACTTTCAACACAAGAGTATTTTAAATTAAAATTTGGACCACAAAAGCACTAATATACCATAAAGCCAAACAGCTAGGTCTTAAGACAACTAAAAAGGAATTACTCAACCCTCTATCAACAATAAATCTACCTTTCCTGTGCAAATTATGCAACTTATTAGCCCATTTTGTGGCCCTTTCTGCATCCAATAGAAGACTTCCACCTTCCACAGCATCACCACCAACTTGTCCAACACATCACAAACTCATCAAGCTTCCTCTTTAAAGGGATCAATGGAACTTCTACCGAGGCCTCATTCCATCCAAAAAACTAAGCCTGAAGTTGCTTTCAAACAGATAGAAAGTCGTCCAACAAAGTTAGAAGGCCATCCAACTCATCTTTGTTGGGTTGGGAGAGACATATTCTTGCTCTCTTAATCACCATACGTTCCTTCACAGTGAAGGTAAAGATATAATAAAGGAAAGAAAAAGAGAAAGGGGTTCTAGCAGAAGAGCTGTCAACAATGGACACAGAAGACACCAGTAAAGATGCTAACGACGACAAAAGGGGGAGTTGTTGGCTGAAGAAGCCCTAATGGGCAAAGTAAAAAGGTTTTCTAGCATCATTGAGGAATGAAAAGCTAAAAATATGAGGGGAGTCAAGGGAAAGAAGAGTTGCTGATGACAGCCAAGGGAGAAAGCTATGAACAACGATTGGAGGGTTCAATGGATAATGAGCCTTTGTCAACAAAGGAAACTGGGTTTTCACTTTCTCTTTATTTGACTTCCTATTTCTTACTAAGACTCAATATTTCCAACTTATAAAATAATACTTAAACTATCGGTAGAATACACAAATGTTAATCGACTAACACAGCTAGTCAATTATGAAAGAGAATCAGTTGCATTAGCAAAGGCCAAAATTTAAACTATTTCTATTTTTCAGATGTACTAAGAGGAAAGACACGCTACTCTTGGGGGACACTACAGCAGCTTAGGCTCCTCTCCTCAAGAGACTTCAGGTTGAATCCTATCAAATTACCAAAAACAGAAACCAGGAGATAGAGAGAGAGAGAGAGGAAAGATGTGTCAAAAAATAAATCACCCAGGCTAAATACCCAGTTTTCCGATTTGCCAGGGTTGAGCACTTCACATGAAAGGTTGGTAAACAGGAGACCTGATTTTTCTCTATTTAAGCATTTTTCAACTACTTTCTACAAATAAGGACTTCATAATCATAGAAAAGATATGTCGAAGTTGTCAACAATTGCAGATTTAAAATCGACTCACCTCCAGTTGTTACATATGCAACAGTTCCAGGAGTCACAGTCACACCAACTCCATCATTTCCTGCTCTTGATTCTGTAATTATGGGGTATTCGCCAGGCCCATCAGAGGCAATTACAGCATATCCATCCTGCAAAATTTTTTTAATTAGAGAAAATAATGAAAAGGAAGGAAAAAGTTTTTATATTATCAAAAAACAACATTTTATCAAATTAGAGCAAAAATTAGCAATCCATCTTCCTTCTTTTGGCCTACTTTCTTTTCTTTTCCCCTTATTTTTAAGTCCAATACATGGCAACTAATTTTGCATGCCAATTGAGCAATTCCCTCAACGCTTTAGTGTTGAATATATTCACAGCCAGTCCATGCCCAAATAAAGGAGAAAGATTGCATTATGTAACCGCCAACTGGCATAACAATAATTCTAGATGAAATAGTATATTGTTGGGGCATATCCCTCTCGGTGATGTGTTGCATCACCCAAGTGCTGTGAAATGAGCTAGGGTCACTACACTGATGCCCAAATGTAGTAGTAAATTTGAAACAGTTCTCACATTTTCTTGCACAAATGAGAGTAAAGAAGTCAATCCAAGACCAAAGGCTAAGGAGTAAGGATTGGATTATGGAAAATTGGAACTTCAGCCGATGGATAAATCTAGGAAAGTGGTGGATCTGATAATTAAGAGAAGAATCAATATTATTTCCTTCAAGATGTGAGATGGGTTGCCCAGAAGGCCAAAATGTTGACTGAGTGACTTGAGTCTGGATTATATTGGTACTCAAAAGAAGATCATATAAGGAATGGAATAGGGGTTATAATGAATAAGACTCTAAGAGATGAGGTAGTGGATATGAAGACGTTGGGAGATAGAATTATCATAGTTAAAGTTGTTCTAGGAAGATATTTTGAAAATTATTAGTATATATACACCACAAGTAGGGTTCAGAGAAAAGATAATAGAAAAATTATGGGCGAAGAGAGGAGTTATTGCAAAGAATATCAGGAGGGGAGAAGATCATTATGGGAGGCAACTTGAATGGTTATGCGGGCTGAAAAGTGGGTATAGAGATGTTTGGTGAAAAAAATGAGGGAAGAGTTATTTTGAATTTTGCTACAGCACATGTACTTAGCATCCACTTTATGTCCACAACTTCTATGGGAACAAGACTGTGTTTATTCTGAAGAAGAAAAGAACAACCATAAAATTTTCTCCCAAAAGTAACTCCACCTTTGCTATAACAAGTTCCCAAGGCTGTATTAAAAGTTTTGTTGACATTACACACATTATTTTGACCCAAAATATTTGAATCAAATGATTATTTTACATTTCCAATCAAAGCACCAGGGTGTCCACTATTTTTGGTTTTCTCACCATATTTGTTAAGAACCATTCATCTAGGCCTCAGCCCAGACCAGTCAACTCCTCGATCTCAGGTTTATGCGTTTCTTCTGCAACTTTCCCTTGAAACAATAATCTAGAGTTAATCCAGAAAATCCATACAACAAAAGTTCCAGGAATCCATTTACTTAGGCAGTGAAGTATTCCATCGGGACCAAATATTACAAACAATTAATCATCAACACTAGTGCAAGCAAGTTGGAGACAGTATAATTATTAGTGAAATAAGAGAGTAGAGAAAGTGACCTTGACGGAGGCTGGGTAAGGAGGTAGAGGATCAGGGGCAGTGACGTCTTCAGCCAAAACCTTGCCCAGAGCTTCGTGAAGGGGTACGGTGACCGGTGGCAGCCGGCGAGCCACCCTCAGAACGATCTGGAGAGCTTCCTCCGGCGAAACCATAGTCGCCGGCGGGGGTTTGCTCTGGTTATCGGCGAAGACTTTGCTTCCTTCAGTTTCCACCATTTGAGCGGTGCCGGCAGGAAAGAAAGGGCCTTTGCAATCGTCCTCTATATGAGGGATATTGTGGGCCCCGCAAAACATTTTGATTTTCCACTTTTCTACTTCGTCTCTGATTTTTCATCTTTAAATAACTATAAAATGTATTCAATTGTGAATTTTTTTAAATAATTTTGTTAGCATTTTACTGAAATTATTTACCGCTCTAAGCATCTCAACAAGAGTGTTTAAATTTTGAACCGATCCTAATTTGGGCTAAAAATAAAATAAATTATTAAAATATAAAAGTAAAAAAAAATCAAAATAAAAACATTTTATCAATTCAATTTAGACTACCTCATATCCTTTGTTGTATTCTTGTTTGAAAATAAACACTATAATCGAGGTTTTAGAATAAAGAATAATGTTATTGGTACACCTTTGTGTACACCTTAAACTATACAAAGGTGTATCAATGACAAAAATGTCCCTCATGAGGCGCGTGAGGCTTATGGAGACGAGGGGTATTTTTATCATAATACTTCTTTATGTAGCTCAAGATGTACAAAAATGATGTATATTTAGCATGATTATAGAATAAAACATCACAATTACTTTCGGGCAAATTTTCTAGACTGTTTATATTTTTATTGAGTTATTTTGGACATTCAACTATTATCTCATCCCTAGTATGGTCTCCAAAATAACACACAATAGTATTCACAAGCATCTATCCTAATATAGCTAAGACCCAAATCCTTAATCACCAAGAATTACACTTTATAGTAATTGAAACAATATAATTAGACGACTTCTAAGACCAATTATTTAATTTTTTTCATACGAAGTAATTTTACAATGTAATGATCTAAAGAGCTTACAAAAAGTTTACAATTATTGCTTTGATTATCTTAACAATATTCTAAAACTATCCGCATCCTTTTCAATTTGATCACAATAACCCTTAGTAGGTCTAACCTTTTGCAAATCATCAATGAAAATGATTGCAACCATATCATTTCTCGTTTCAAATATATTATCATCAAATTCAAACACATTGTTATCATTTATATGATTACGCTGTCCTCCAATCATCACCATCATCAATATCGTCTTCTATTTCTTTTCCATGCCATGTCCATTTTATATATCTTTAACCATCTCATATCCTATCAAGTGAGTTAAGAGTTATATGCCATAATATTATATTTAGATAGCATCTAATATGTAACATGGATACTTGTATAATAATCTTGCAAATTAATAAAATACTCATATCTTCATTCATTGTTCTCCATTTGTGTATGAATGAGTTCTTAGATTGTTTGATGATCTTATTCTTAAATTGTTAAAAATATGTAACAAATATATATAACACATGATTTCTTAAAGTTATGTCTAATCCTGAGATTCCTCAAATGAAAACTATAATTAATCGATTATGGACTAGCACGTGAGCTATTACCCTTTAATTAGTATAAGATACTAATGATAAATAATGGTGAGTCACATGCTATATTGCATGAAATGCAAATAGTATACATGCTAGCAAATGTTAATTGAGTATCTACTGAATGTAATGTTTGTAATAGATCACATGGTTGGGAGGATTGATAATTTGTTACTGGTTTTTATTGTGTATCTGATCCTTATGCTGGAGGCGACAAAGTTGTCTTATGCACTAGTGTTGGAGATTTGCTATTGAGCTGAACCATCCGATGTAAGAGGTGAGAATGCTCTTTGTGTGATCTCTGTGCAGTGGTGTATAGAGGTAGATGTTCACTAATAGGATCCATTGACATTCGGTGTGAGGTGAAATCTCATGCAGTCCTAGTTGATTGTGGTTAGAAAACCCCTAACTAGGGCTCACGATTGGAAATGAGTTTTTGATGTTGGAAGGAGTTCCAATTTGTCATCTCAATCACACTATACTAGATATTCGCATAACTATCGAGTCATATGAGTTTGATCAATCCATATCTCTTGCTTTGTTGAGATGTTAGTCAATGAAAGAATTATAGTGCATGGTAATCGAAAGCCTTAATAGGTTTGCCTTAAGTATTTACTTTATCACCATTATGATCATTTTGACATTGCATTAGATGTCATTCATGACTTTTCAAGGTGTTGTGAGGAAATGAAAAGTTTCTCATAGCAAATCAAAGTATCCAATCGGCGTTAAAAAATTTGACTTGTCCTTATTGTTATATAACTGTAAACCTAGAAGGTCATACATAAACTAGGTAATGCATTGGATTAGTGATTCCTGGTTGTCTTGTGTTCTCAATTATCATTAAGAGTTAATGATGATTGTTGAGTTTACTATTATAATGTTTTGACGAATAATGTTTATGCTAAAACTTTAATATTCTCATATGTTATGATGAGCTTGTGATGATAGGTTGTTTTGTATTTTAGGATATGTTCAATTCTCATATTTTTAAGAAGATGTTAAGGTTGTTTTGTTTTATGCTTTATCTATTAATGTTCTTGCTCTATCTTAATAGGTTGTTATAGGATTTTGAGAGGTATTCCAAATATCCACAATGCATTAGTATCACGTGAAGCTCATGGATTTTGAGTGTTCAAAATATGTGGCAGCATTTATTGAGAAGCAAATATGTCTCACATATAAATTCTTAGATTGTCTATTTGATATTTAATATAAAATTGCTAAAGTTATCAAGTGTTGATTGTTTGTTGCTCGATAAGCAATACATTGAAGAGTTATTTTATGTGCCTAGTCTTGTCTGTGAATCAAGTATAGTTTCAATGCATTTGAGTAATAAAATTTTGGAGTATTTATATTCAAAAATTACTCAAAATATGCATTAGTAGTGTATGGTGATAATTTAGAGTTTATAGAATATAAATCATATATGTTTTGTTTCAATGAAATAATAAATAAGTCATTCGACTTATGTGTGACTAGATAAACATGATTGAAAAATTTTGTTGCCGCAATTTTGAATTATATGCTATAATTTTTATGTATGATCTAGAATAAACGATCTTTATTTGGATCTAAAAAAGAATAGCTTTTAGTTAAGTAACATATATTGTATTTAACGTATTTACAATCTAAAAAAATTCTATTTGTTCTATCTCAATCAAGTAACAAATAAATTACTTGACTTACGCGTGTTTCATATGTGTGTTTATGAATAGTTATTTGAGTAATTGTATTTCTATAAAAGATTTCATGTTGTGTGCTTGGTAGAATAATATTTTTATGATCAAGAAATAAATATTTGTCAATTGAGTAATAATCAGTATATTCAATTTATTATTCTTTACAAATTTAGTCAAATTTCATTAAATATTGAAAATATAGTTTGAACCAACTTTCACAAACAACACTTGTGTATTAAATATCTTAAATTTGTGAGCTTGATGTGTCATATTAAGTCATATATTAGATTTTGATATTATGATGACGATATTTAAAATAATTTATTAAAGATGAAAGTTGATAAAATTTTAATCAAGTAAGGCATAGAATTAATCGAGTATATTAAAATAATAATCAAATAAAAATTATATGTTACTCAAGTAAAATGTTGATCTAGATTGTTGAGTTTGTATACTCATCATTTTAATCGAATATAAGTTCAATTGTAATCAAGTACGTCTAGATACTATTCCATGTAATTGAGTAAAATATTTATTTACTTAAATATCACTCTCATTTGAAGTAAGCATGTGAGCTAAATTTATTTTAGTTAAGTATCCTTATCTTTCAATCGAGTAAAATTCATTTGTAATCGAGTAAGTCAATTATGTATAGTATATAATCGATTATGAGTTAAATTGTATTCGAGTAAGTATGCAATTATATTTGACTAAATATTATAATCGATTACTTGAATATCACTCTCATTTGAAATAAGCATGTGAGCTAAAGTGATTTTAGTTAAGTATACTTATCTTTCAATTGAATAAAATTCTTTTATAATATAGTAAGTCAATTTTGTATAGTATATATGTAAGCACCCCCGCTCGGATATCCCCAATTACCCGGACTACCCGAACGGGAGCACTTACGGAATGAGAAAGAAGGGAACACGAGACAAGAACCACCCAGGCATGGATACACAAAAATAAGAACAACGGAAGTGAAGCTAAACACATGTATGCACTACGGGTACCCTGCTAGCACAACGGTCACATGATAAATAAATAAACACAGACTTTTGTGCTGATATACACGAGACTCAAGAAAAGACCTGGCATAGTACAAAATAATAGAGTAAATCCTACTTAAACATTAGAGTTAACAGGGATTGACGGGACTGCCTGTACACCATACCAACTTTGCTGCTGGAAGCTGACTCCCTTGCCCTTGACTCACGCTACCATTACCTGGAATGATGGAAAAACAAAGTGAGTCGAAAGACTCAGCAAGTATAAGAAAAGAAAGGCTGAAGGCTGCATAGAACCAATAAACTTCCCCCAGAACACCAACCCCCAAGTACACACAAGTCATGAGACGCTACAACATAATAGTATAGCATAATAAAAGCACATACCGGTCCTTAAGACCCACACAAGACACACGACACCCAAATCTCATACCAACCTGCCGCTGCTCTGAAAGGCAACAAATATCTCCAGCAGCATGTGCGCGCCATCCAGGGTCGGTGCTCCCGCCACCCGAGCCATAGGCTCCCTCGGAATGGTCCTCCCGTCCGAGAACCAATAACTACCAGTAGCCATGCAATGCACATAGAAATGCAATGGCATAGTGAGCATCAACGTGATACACTGGCGCCCATACATCCAGGCATCAGGCCATGCTCTGCCCACATAGTAAACCATACGCGATGCATATGCCCGTGCCAGATGCAACCTAACCATACTAGAATGTCCGTGTCCAAGCATATTCAATAAATGAATATCCCAACATGCAACCCGTACCCATGTGCATATCAAATCATGAACAGTAATATAATTAATCTAATCGTATAGTAAATCACATACTGGTAGAGCTAGTCAGCAGTGTCCGGCACCGGTCAACAGTCAGTGACTATGAGTGTCCACCCGACGGTCCACATCAGGGCCGTACAATAATCTACCTCAACGTACCAAATAGCCGACCCCTGCCCCACTGCTCGATAGCTCGACCGAACCATAAATAAATTCGAGAAAACCGTAAATAAACCCGCACGTCTAAGAATCTAGTCCCCAAGCTGGTTCAGCATCATTCCCAAAAAGAGTGGGGGCGGTACATACCCCCATAGGCTCACAAGTAATAATGTTCTAAAAGTTTCGAATTTAATTTAAATTAAAACAAATGAGTAATAACTCAATAAATAATATTAGGTGTCGAATTAAAGTAAGAAAGGGGATAAAATACGAGAAATCACGGGGTCTCTCACGGGAATTAAAGAACACGAGGAGAGGGTTAGGAAATTGCCTTTACACGGCCGTTTCTTGCCTTTCTTCCACTCCCGCTACGAAGTAAAACATTTAATAGCGATTAATAAAATCGTGGCTCACATTAATTAAATCTAACCGTATAATATAAATAATTTAGCCATCTAAAATCTCACGTAGGCACACCGTAAATAAAATCTCAATAAATCTTATATTTAATTAAATTAAATCACTCGAATAACATGCTCAATATATATAATTAATATATAATAATAACAACTCACTAATATGCAACATCACTTTCTGCTTAGCTTATACACATAGGAAAGTATATATATCTTTTATTAATAGCAGGTGTACATATCTCCACTAACATGTATACACGGCTAGGGCCAATTCTTTTCTTTTCTTTTATTTTAATTCCCTTACACTCACACACAGTGATTCTCACGCCCATACACTGTGTTTATATATATATAAATATATAACTTGGCACACTCACAGCAATACAAACTCTCACAGGCAAAATAATATACATTCTCATGCACATAGTGAGCCCACTCCTTGCACACAGTGCATTAGTGTATATATATACTTACGCACCAAATTAATACACGTAACATAGCATAATCATCCAAAATTAATAAAATTAAACTTATAATTAAATTCTAAAAATACAAAATTATTAATACATAATTACATACTTACCCGACTAATTAAACCGTAATTAAACTTGATTTAATCCTCAATTTCTCCCAATTTTCTCCCCATTTTCAGCCTCAACGCGCCATCTTCTTCTTCCGGAAGCTCTCTGCTCGGTCACTATTTTCCTCTAATTTAAGCTTCAATTGAAGCATTAAATCGGGCAAAATACATAGCCAAATTGGCCTAAAAATTCGTGCGAATCAGAGGTGAGGGAGAGCAGCCGCATGGGCGCGCCAGCGCGCGCCACGTGGTCGCGTAGTGGGCTAGCACTAGCGCCCCAAAATGGCACCGTTTTGGCCTCCCTTTGCTGCCCCAAAAATATTTCTTTTTCCTCCAGTCAAGCGCGCCTCCCGCGGGTTAAACCTGCGACCTCCAGCAGCCGCACCCGCGCACCCAACCACTCGGCCAGCCCACATCTTCATACATATATGCATACATAAATAAATTTAAAAGAATCCCAGCCCATCTCTACAAATCACACTTTAAACCCCTAATTTTCAAAAACCTCCACATATACCCTAATTTCCATTTCTACCTATTACACTTGTACCCCAAATATTCCAGAAATTCTCCCAAATTACTTTATTTTAATCTTTCCCCAAATACTCCCCAATAAATAATTATTTCCTCAAAATAACATAATTAAACATTTTTCTTAAATCTCCAAATACCCAAATAAATTAATATTTCTTTTTAATCCACAAATATTCAATAATCACCACAAATACCATAACTAATCATTATTAACTATTTCTAAATAATTTAATTTATTACCTTTACTTCCTTATTTTCCTTAAAACCACATAAATAAATACTTCTTCTTAAATTCTCAACTATTCAATAATGTCTTCAAACACCAATTTGAATAATTATTATTTATTTTCAAATTTCAGGATATTACAATATAATCGATTACGAGTTAAATTGTATTTAAGTATGCAATTGTACTTGACTAAATATTCTTTTGTAATCGAGTAGCTATCGCAAGTTTCTAGTATAGCAAATTTAATCGAGTAAGTATCTTAATGTACTCAAGTAAATCTAAATTATAATCGAATACTTATTCTCTAGTAATTTGTCAAAGTATATAAATCTTTTTGTGTAATCGAATGTATGAATTTCTAATCAAGTAACTGTTAAAGTTTAATTGATTAAATTTTTTTTTTTGTAATTAAGTATTTATTTCAGGTTTTTGTTGTAGAATTGTAATCAATTATAAATATTTTGTAATCGAGTGAGAGTTTAAATTTAATCGATTACAATGTTAATCCCCTCGAGTAAATGCAAAAATTAATCGAATATTATTTATTTTGTAATCGAGTAAATATTGATATATAATCGATTAAATTTAATTTGTAATCGAGTAATTATCTCATGTCTCTGTCCCATAAATTAATTGAGTATAAATGTTTTGTAATTGAGTAAGTTGTCAAATTAGTTGATTATAAATTGTATGTACTTGAGTACAACAAAAAAATAGTCAATTACAAATGTATTTTATTCGAGTAATGATAAAAAATATTTGATTACAAACACTTTTTACTTGAGTAATGTTGTGTTGAATATTAAAAATAGAGTCGTTAAATTAGTTGTTGCAAGTGCATTTAGTGCACACTTTTTACTGTTAAGACATATTTTTCTCTAATTTTTCTTTCACACATTTAGTATGATATTTGACCATTCTAATAATTTTTTGGAAAGAACAAGTTTTTTTTATAGGTGTTCATTAACAAATATAAAAGGGAAAAGAGGCTAAGGAAAAAATGAATTATAATTATTTCTACTCTAGTCTTAAGCCAAAGAAGTCCATTCAAGCTTTTATTTCCAATTGGATGTATAAATATAAAGAATGAGCTTAGCTTCCCATTCTTAAATCTCTGTGGATTGAGAGAAGCATTATTTTTCTATTGTGAGCTTTCTTTGTAAGTTTTTTTTTATATCATTTTCACCTTTTGTAAGCTTTATGTGGTTTCGCATAATCCCTAAAAAGTAAGAGATTTCACCTAATCCTTAAAAAGGCAGTGGTTATGTCATATCCTTTAAAATGTAGGGTTTTAATTGAGTCTTGAAAAACTATTGTAAAGTGGTCATAGTTGATCCCAATTAAAAAGCTATCAAATGAGTTAATTGAAATCTTTAGTAAAGAACCAAGGTAGTGGAGTAGGCTGTATGAGTCGAACTATTATAAAATCAACAAGTCAAATTATAGAACCATTATCTAGTGTGTACTGCATTATTTATTTTTACCTTTTATTTCAATAAGTTAAGTTTTTATTTCTAACATTCAAAGTTTGCAGTGATAATTATATAATTTGATATTGTAAAACTTATTCTCATTCAAGTCATATTTGCATCATTATTTTTTTAAGCATCAAGAGTTAAGTTTTTAATAAAATCTTTTATAACTATCTTTCAAGGGCTCTAAAAGGTCGAACATTTTTTTCCATAAAAAGACTTTAAATTTAATTTTTTTTTAAAAATCCAATTCAACCCCTATTGGGTGTATATTATTTCTTATAATGATGATGGATATCTTGTTAAAAATTAACAAATTAATCAACAAACTGTTAAAAATTAACAAAGTGAGACCATTAAGAGTTAATGGGAACTTTGAAAAGTTAACGAGCATGCCGTTAAGAGTTAACGGGAGATTTTGATTCCATTAAAAGTTAATGTAAGGGTTATTAAGAGTTAATGATAGGCTTTTATGCAATTTATGAAAACTTAGAATGAAAGGCATGAAACAGTTGACAGGCTTCTTTATCGGTCGATCGTTTGGCTATAAAACGGTTGATAGTTAATGAGAATGGGATTTGATTTCATATATCATTCTTCCATCATTTCAAAAATTATCTACTGGGTATGTAATGATGCATTCTCATATGCATTTATGAACGAGAGAGAAAATGAAGGGAAAATCTAGCTTACTCTCCTTACTTTGTCCATTCCCTTTTTCATGCGTCTCTAAGGAAACAGAAAATAGAAGCTCTCGGCTCCATTCTATTCTTCATCTTATTCCTCTTGCTCCATCGCAACTTCTTTTTCTCCTTGCTCCATTCATTATGTTGGTCTATCGATCGTGAGACGACTGTCTTCACTTAAGGATAACCAAACACATTTATGCATCACATTCCATTGTGTTTGTCTAGCACGTGGGTTCAACGAAGGGTTCCACTGTGGTGTAGGTGTGGGTTGTCTTGGTCCTCTACAGTTATGGGGGTTGGCATGGTCGGTTAGAGTGGGAGTACGAGAATGGACAAAACTTGGAAGCGCGTTGTTTGTGGGAACTTGTTAGATATTAGAAATGTCAAGTCTAGGTGCATTAATGGAGTAACCGATAGCATCATAATGTGCTTGAGGTAATTGTTACTTCTATGTTTTCATTTTGATGCTTTATATTGCATATGACTCTCTACACGAAGTCTTCTAAGGGCGTTTTTATTCCATCTCCACTGTGTTTTATGTGAGTTTTTGAAAAAATTTGAAAGCCACCCTAACCCCTTGCATTATACACTAAGCTTTGGTGTATTCTAATAGTGGTATTAGAGCCTCGGCTCGATATTTTTAGCCTATACGGGTGTTTATGTGACGTATTGTGTTATAATTTTGGATCGAAAACAAACTATTAACCACACAAATGAACACATAAATCTAATGTGGAAAATCGAAATAGGGAAAAACCATGGGTATAAAAAAATAAAATATCACTAATGTGATATTGGTACTACAATTGTGATATTGTTACACTAATTTTAGGGTATTGGACACCACCTATTTATGGACTTCAAATTTATTTGCAGATGTACACAAGAAATTATATTCTAATCAGAATATGAGCCAAGAAGATAAGTCTTCAATTAAGAAAAATCCCAATCATAGTCAAATTTAGCATCCTAATTATAATCAAATTCGAAATCTTAATCACGATCAAATTAAGAATGCTAATTTCAGATGAATTTGAAATTTGGGTCATGATTATCACAAGCTCCACCTCAAATTTTAAATATAAAATTATCCATAATTCTTTCTTCCAACAAAATAACGGAGAATTAATCTTCCTGATAAATACCAACTAAATCCACACAACAGTAATTGTAGTGGATATCATTTACCACACTCAAAGCATAGGAAACAAGATAAGACTCAACGTACCTTTGAGCAGGTCTGATATTTATTCTAGGTCTATCCTTAACATTACAATATATATTTTGATGGACTGACACTTTCTTTCGAGCTTAACTTAATCTGAGATGACAACTTAGATATATGACTCTTACCAATTTCAAGCTCCACCTAAATGCATGTCAGAACTCTGGTGACCTGTAGGGTTAGTTTCTTTTGCAAATAAACCACGAAACATAACAATTTCATCAAAAATAACATCTCTACTAATCACACATTTAGACGCTTCTGGATCATATAACTTATAACCCTTAACATCATATTTATAATCGATGAAAAGACACTGTTTAGACCTTGGTTCTAATTTTCCATCATTAATGTGAACAAATGCATGACATTCAAAAATTTTCATATCAAAATAATTTGCAGGAGTACAAACCATATTTCTTCTGAAGTTTTCTTATCAATAGCAAATGAAGGAGATCGATTAAGCAAAAATGATGCCATATTTGCATCCTTAGCCTAAAATGACTTGGATAAACTGGAATTGGACAACATACACCGTATCTTATCCATCAAAGTTCTGTTCGTCCACTCAGTTACACCATTTTGTTGTGGTGTACTTGAAATTATTAAATGTCTTAGAATTCCTTATTACCCACAAAAATTATTAAATTAATGTGAATAAAATTCTAAACCATTATCAGTACAGAGACGCTTAATCTGTCTTTCATTTTTTTTCTCAATCATAATCGTTCGCTGCTTAAAAGTAACAAAAATATCAATTTTCTGTTTCAAAAAGGATACCTGGACTTTTCTCGAAAAATCATCAATAAAAGTCAACAAATATCTGGCACCACCTTTTGTAGGTACTCTGGCAAGACTTCGGAGATCAAAATGAACATAGTCTAATATTCTTTTCGTATTGTGAATGCCTTTATTAAGTCCGACTCGTTTTTACTTACTAAAGACGCAATGCTCATAGAACTCCAGTTTTATAGTACTTTAGTCTCTATCCTTCAAGAAGTTATTTTTTTCTCAATTCATCTATACCTGTTTCACTCACATGTTCAAGACGCATATGCTATAATTGAGTGATATCACTATTAGACAAAGAAGAAGAAGTAGAAACAACATCACTTGTAATAGTATAACCCTACTAAACGTATTATGTACCATATTATTTTTTACTTTTCATTACAACAAGAGCACCTTTACTTACCTTGATGACTCCACCTTCACCAATGAATTTGTATCCATTTAAATCAAGAGTATTCAATGAAATAAGATTTCTCTTAAAATTGAGAACATGCTTGACACTAATTAAGGTTCTATACCTTTAAACATATTAATTTTAATTGTTATAATGCTAACAATTTTACAAGAAGAATTATTTTCCATCAACACATTACTAATAATCAAAGTTTGATATGTCGAAAACCAATTCTTATTAGGAAACATATGAAATGTGCATATTGTATCAACACATTACTAATAATCAAAGTTTGATATGTCGAAAACCAATCCTTATTAGGAAACATATGAAACGTGCATATTGTGTTAATGATCAAATCTTCACTAGGCTTGGTAATTTCATTAATTACTACCATAATTTTCCATTACTATTGTTATCTTCAACAACATTGGTTTCATCTGAAGTCTCAAGTTGTTTCATCTTCTGGTCAAATTCCTATCTCTTAAGTTTATTTTGCAGTTTAAAACACTATATTTTTATGTGTCCCTTTTTCTTACAATAATTATAGGTTTTGTCTTTATTTATAGACTTAGTTATACTTTTCCCTTTGCTATCAAAATTTCTATCACGCATTCCCCTTCTAATCAACAGACACTCCCTAATTTTAAGAATTTCTCAATAATTGCTTATCAATTCTCTCTTCTGGAACAAAAGTATCATAAACTTCATAAAGGGTGAGAGTATTACGATTATAGAGTATGGTGTTTTTAAAAGTTGAATACGAGGTTGGTAGAAAACATAATAAAATTAAATCTAAATTTTAATCATCATATTTAAGATCCATACTTTCTAAATCAGAATCAATTTTCTTAAAGGTTGTTAAGTGGTTTTCAATGGACACTTCTATCATTCGATGAGAATATAACCTTTATTTTAGATACAACTTACTGGTCAATCTTTTTGTCATGCATAGTTGTTTCAATTTCAATCATAGAGCAATAATAGTTTTTTCTTTCAAAACATCTTACAAAATTTGATTCGATAAATGCAGATGTATATGAGATAAGGCTTTATGATCCTTACGTTGTTTTTCTTCAATACTTCATGCTTATGGCATTTTATCAAAGCCTAAAAGTGCATCATCTAAATCCATCTGTGCCAAATTGCACGCATCTTAATTTGCCATAGCAAAAATATAATATTTCGATTCAATAATGAAATATCATACTTCAAAGTAGTCATTATGAAAAATTAAATAATCCCAAATAATATAAAATGATTGATAAATAAAAGTCCAATGGAAAACATACCAATATTTCAAATATGGGTAGCAAATATGGTTTGGACATATCTGGTATTGATGAGTAAGATTTGATTGGATCTCGGTGGGTCAAGCAGATCTGGATTGGATCTGGGCAAGAAACAATCGATGGTGAATGACGAACACAATGTCTACGACAACTGCTACTGCGAAGGACATGACCCGCCAATCGATCATGAAGACAAAGAATCAACTATGGCAACCTTGGAGGCTACGTTGCTAAAAACCCTAGCACAAGAAGATGATGAAGAGTTACAAATCCAATAACTGAGATTTGCCAATAACTAATAGATTGATCCAACGACTCTGATAGATTTTGGATCAAAACAAACCAAGAACCACACAAATGAACACATAAATTTAACATGAAAAACCCAAATCGAGAAAAACCATGGGTAGAAAGAGCAAAATATCACCAATCTAATATTAGTACTACAATAATAATGATATTGTCACACTAATTCCAGGGTATTGGTCACTATTTATTAATAGATATAAAATTCATCTATAGATGTATACAATAAATTATATCCTGATAAGAAGATAAGTATTCAATTGAGATAAATTTCAATCACATTCAAATTCGAAGTCTTAATCATGATCAAATTAGGAATCCCAATTTCAGATGAATTTAAAATTTGGGTCATAATTATCACATATTGCATGTTTCAAACATGGTTGTTGCTTATTGGTTTTGCAGGTTTGTAGACACTATTGATCGTTTGCTCTAGATGGTCAACTATTTTTGGTCTTTGCCTTGAGAAATAGTCTATTGTTTTTGAAATAGGTCAATTGTTTTTGGTAAACCTAAAAAAACTATCAACCGATGTTGGAAACTGTTGACTAGTCCTGGCTAACCCACTAAAACAATCGACATTTTTCTTTGTAATATCGACTTTTTAGCGATAAGACGTTTGGATGATAGGGGTAGCTCTGCATCAAGCATCTTTATATATATAAAAGTAGAATAGTTGAAAAAAAAAATTCCCTCCAAAACTTACATTAATAATTTATATTTAATACTTATTGCATTAATAATTTAAAATTTTCAATTGTTTTGAAATAATAAGTATTAATTAGTGTAAAACTAATAATAGATTTTAAATACATGAGTTTTTCAATGATAATTATAGGTTTTCCAATACATTATTATGTGAATATTAAATATTTAATTAATCCGTCAATTAATCAAAAATAAATACTATTTATGAGGAATATGAATAGATATTTAAAATATTAATTAAGTCACAGAAAATTATTCATTACATAAAATCTTATCTTTATATAATATAATAATATATAACATTTTTATATCTTTATATATATATAAGTAGGATAGTCTGAAAAAAAAAATCCCCCCAAAACTTGCATTACTAATTTGCATTTAATACTTATTACATTATTAATTTGCATTAACAATTTAAAATTTTCAATTACTTTGAAATAATAAGTACTAATTAGTGTAAAATTAATAATAGATTTTAAATACATGATTTTTTCAATACTAGTCATGGGTTTTCCAATACATTATTATGTGAATATAAAATATTTAATTAATCCATCAATCAATAATAAAATAAATAATATTTATAAGGAATATGAATAGACACTTAAAGTATTAATTAAGTCACAGAAAATTGTCTATTAAATAAAATCTTATCTTTATTTGATGTAGTGAACATACTATATGATATATTATTAATGTGACAGGATAATTCCTAGCCAGGGCAAATTGAAAGTTAGGAAAAGTGTTTATTGAGGTGTTACCTAGTCACATTAATGAGGTCTAACACATAGTTATTGAGTTTGTGAATTTGTCACTCCATGACTCTCACTCAGTCAGGACGTGAGGTGATTGAAAGATTATAGCACGTGATAATTGTCCATTGTAATAAGTTCACTTGAAGTGAAACTTCACTGCTACTTATACTATCATGAACTGGTGCTAGGCGCTATTCAGGAACTCTCAGAACATTGTTAGGATTTGGAGAAGTTTTGGTGATGGGTCAAAGGGTTGACCGATACTGAAAAATGTTTCGATTTTATTTGATTGCTAGCAAGTAATGAATCTAGAAAGTCACACACTATATAATGTTACGTTTGGTATCAACATCGTGTGCCCGATGTCTCTAGAATTGATTGATCAAAAGTTGACCATTGGCCTCCTATAAATAGTGCATAGTGCATAATGCATAGTATAAAATCAATTATTGATTGCACAGTAAAAGGCACCGAGCAAAATTGTATAGTGCATAGTAACCTCTAAATTATTGCATGCATAATTGAGGTGGTGGTGGCGGTAGAATCCAAAATTAATTGGATTTGGAGAAGAGAAAAATTAATGGGGAGAGAGATTTAATAAAATGATAGAGGCAGGGCCTCTGCATTTTTTCTTCTCTCATTTCTTATGATGCTATTATCTTTTTCTTCTTCTTCTTTCTACTTCCTCTGAAAAATCATCGAAATTATAAGTATAATTGTTACGCGTATAATTTTGAGACACGGGTACCGGTCATAAGTAAATCCTTTGTGTCTAATACGGGAAGAGGTGATCGGAACGGTACCTTACTACATACTAGGTGTGGACAGACTATGACCATCACAACGTGAGGTGGACACGGTCTCAGTATATAAATAGTTTCTGTACCCTAACCTTATATCGGATAGCAGGTATGAGATTTATTTATGCATTCAATTGTTGAATATGCGTGTTGCTTAAATGCCCAAGCTATGTATGACGTGTATATTATATTCCGTTGCATGCATTCGATACACGGTACAAATTTTATTTTTGTCTATACTGTCATACTAGTGATTCCCTTCAATTAATACATTTATTGTATCTTTGTATCTATTAATAAAATGCATATTTATCATAATTCATAAACTCTCTAGTTTAGTATATGAATGAGTCTCTAGATCTCTTATTTGAGAATCTTATTCTCAAGATGTTTAGACAGTGTGACAGAATTATTTGGTAACAGGACTTCTTAAATGATTTATGATCCTTAGATTAATCAGATGGGGACTCTAATTAGTTAAGTATATATTAGCACAGTGTTTACTACATTGTTCAGTATGAGATAGTGATGAGAGGATCGTGTGTTACATGCCATTTGACATGGGGATGTCTTTAGTAGATTTGTGGGTGGTTGTTGGGGAGTAGTGCACTAAATGTGACGTTGATGATTGACCACATGGCATTGTGGGCAATGGTCATGTCGTCTAGTTGCGACAATGTATTTGATCTTTAGACTCGAACTAGAACGATTGTTTTGTGTATAGATGTGCATGATTTGCTAATGCATAGAACCATCCAATTGCAATGTGAAAAGGTTTATCTGTGTAGTTCCGTATTGTTGGTATATGGAGCCAGGTGTTGAGGATAGGATTTGTCACCCTTATCGTAACTGATAGGGTGAACGTTCTATGTGATCTACTATTAGTGTGACGAGATAGTCCCTGGTTAGGGCATATTGATAATCAAGAGAAGTGTTTCCTAAGGTGTCATCTAGTCACATTGGTGAGGTCAAACACATAGTTAATGAGTTTATCATTCCATGGCTCTCGTTTAGTCGAGGCGTTAGGTAATAGAAGAATTATAGCATATAATAATCGTTTGAAGATAATCAGTAGTACGGCAGGTATAGACAAAAATAAATTTTTTATCGTGTATTAGATACACGCCGCGAAATATAATATACATATCATATATAGCTTGCATATTTAAGCAACATGCATATTCAATAATTGAATATATAAATAAATCTCATATTTGTTGTCCGATGTAAGGTTGAGATACATAAACTATTTATGTATTAAGACCGTATCCACCTCACGTTAAAGTGGTCTTAGTCTGTCCACACCTAGTATGCAGTAATGTGTTGTTCCGGTCATCTCTTCCCGTGCTAGACACAGAAATTTGAGACACAGGTGCTGGTGATACAGAGAACATCTTATCTAGCATGAGAAGATGTGATCAAAACAGTACTATACTGCATACTGGGTGTGGACAACCTAGGATCACCACAACTTGAAGTGGAATTAGTCTCAGTATAAAAACAGTTATTTACCCCAACCTGACATTGGACTTTAGGTATTTATTTATTACATTTCATGTGATGAAATAACGCGTTACTTAAATATCCAAATTGTGTATGGTGTGTGTGTATATTACTTTCGCTACGTGTATCTGATGCATATAAAAAATTGTATTTTTACTTGCACCACTATATGGGTATTCTTTCAGGGGTCCCCCTTTCTCCTAATATCATTATGGCCTAGGGGATCTCCAAGAGATGTTGGACCTTCTGGTGAGCTATCGAAGTAAGACATTTGTTATCATACGATATGTCTTGGAAGACATCTTTTAAGGACAAATTAAGCATGCTGACATCCATAAATAACCTCTTGGAGATACTTATTTGCCAAGTGGTCTCCCATAGGTAGGTCTCGCAACCCCTAGCTTCGAGAGGTCTGGAAATCTAAGATGGTCCCCTTATAGCTTGAGCAAATCCTTTAGGAACACTTTTAGCCGGGTTTATTAAGAGATCCTCATCTCCTGATAGTCTTCGAGTCGACCCGTTTCTTTGGAGGTTCATGCCACTACAATACTTGATACTCTCTCTTATTTTGTGAACGTATCCATCAATCTCTTTTAATCCATCTTGCACAATTAAATTCAGAACATGAGCACAACACCTAAGATGGAAAAATTCCCCTCCACATACCAGTGATTTTCTTGTATTCAGTTGATATTTTAACAAACCAATAAAAATGTCATTCGATTAAGTATTATCCAGAGTAACACAAGATGTTTTATTATCTATTCCCAATCAACTAGAATACTGTAAACTTTTTCATTCAATGCTACGCCATTATGCGGAGGCAGCATGAAAGACAAATTCAACACTTTTTTTCGCAAAACCCAATCATTGTCAACATAATGGGCAGTCACAAGCCAAATACCCATCAATAGCAATTGAGGTCCACAAATCAACAGTCAAACAAATCCTCCCTGATGTTTTCTCAAGCATGCATTTAAGTTTATTATTCTCTCTTTTATCTATTTTAAGCAAATTAGACTTTAACGTATTTTTAGATATAAGTTTAGCATTAAGATTGAGGTAAGAACAAAATGCTCCAACACCAATATACTCAACAAAAGACAATGACAAATCATGCATAATAATGACAACCAAAACTAACTCTCTAAATTTATCATGATTAAATCTCACAAACCTCATAAGCATATCTTAACCCAATAACAATTACCCAATATTAGAAGTGTCTTTTTTAATACAAACTTGAATATGATGTTTGAGATTATCTATCCCATATTTGCTATAATAAATGAATATAACACCACATTTACACATTTGTTTCCCATCCACAGTATTGTTTGTTAATTGATTAAAAACTATTGAAACGTGTAATGCTAGCCTCCTTTTTACATTTTCCTTTAACATTTATTTTGTCATTGGCATTTTGATGTACTTCATCTAACAACTTAACCACATCATCCTTATCATCATGTGTTTTTGTTCTTGATGAAGCTGTAGTTCGTGACTCAAGATTAAATCGAATACCATCAAGGTCCATTGGGGTTTGTTAACTAAGAAAAGCTTGAGATTTATATCTAAGTAGTAGGGATTTCTAATAGGCTTCAATACAAACTCATGCAGGGCATGCCTACAAGAAAAGTTTTTGTATACAACAAAACATACATGTGAAAGAAGTTGACATATTCTACGTATAGCAAATTCCAATGATTGAACCGATTGCTGGACACCATTGGCCATAGATTTCAATGATCGGGCTTGATTATTAAAACTCTTGACCATAATAGCTCATATACTAAAAAATAAATAAGATTCAATGATTGGATTTTTTTTAGATATAGGTTTGAAGTTTTTGTATTAAAATGAAATATACATATATATGTATATTGTTAGAAAAGTGGAGAAAGACACCGTAGAAGGAAAATAGTGGTTGATGGTTTAACTTGGAGGAGGAAAACCCTCGGTTCTTGAGGATGTTGACAATGGATAAGAGGTTGGAGTGATCGATTTTGCTTGAATGGGTTGGCTTTCATGGCTTTGGCATAACGGAAAAAGGGAAGAGTAGATTAGTGAAGAGTCGAGGGTGCAAAAAGAAGAAGATGAGCACTGACGTGAGCGAAAATATGAAAAGAGATAAAAGTGAAAGGTGACGGAATAGGCCTATGTTGGACTTATTATTTAGGAATTAACGTTAGGGTTTTAGTTTATTCACATTTCATTGTTTTCAATAGATAATATTTATTAATTTTAATAATAAAATTATGAGTTGATATAAATATAATTAGGTTAATAAGTCATTATGTATATAATAATTGAGTTATATAAGTTTATATTAACTTGTTAACCTATGTAATTAAATAAAATTATTATATGTCTAAATGAGTTAGGCGAGTTAATTCACTTAAGACACGACTTTTTTCATATTATAAATGAGTTGAATCGTTTTTGACACGGACCAATCTAGTCTCAATCTTAATTTGCCTAAATTGGTGCCGGGTCATATCATATAATTGGGCCGGGTCAAAAATTGACCGCCGGACCCATTTCATCTGTAACGGTTTACTCTAGACCGATGGCTGAACGGGCTGGCTATAAAAGTGGTAATTTGGGAATTATATTTTAAGAGGTGGTAAAGTCGGAATTAATTTTAAAAATATAGCAAATTAAGCAAACTCTGAAAAATGGTAGTATTTAGGTGAAAAAAATCAGTCGGAGCCTTCACGTATCGGGAATTGGGAATTGGGAGCGGAAATAGCATTTTCGAGCGAGAATGAAAAAGCCCTAGTCTCTCTCTCTCTCTTGCAAGAAATTTCCGTATCTCATTCCACCAAAACATCAATCCCCTAAACTCTTCTAGGATTTTTCACCCCAACCCTCAATCTCTCTGATCACTTCCTTCGAATTCAACCTCTCGCCGGCTCTCCAAACGCCTCAATTGGACGCAGGGAGAGCGTTTCCGTTCCATGAACCTCACCTTGCGCAAGCTCTGAGACAATGTCGGAGAACGCAGCGCTGCCGAAGAACGCCCTGGTATCGCCGACGAGCTCCCGGTCGGTCACGCACACCGTAAATGGCTCGCACCGCTTCGTGATCCAGGGTTACTCTCTTGCCAAGGGTATGGGGGTTGGCAAGCACATCGCCAGCGAGAACTTCACGGTCGGGGGTTACCAGTGGGCCATTTACTTCTATCCCGATGGGAAGAATCCGGAGGACAATTCGACGTATGTGTCCGTTTTCATTGCGCTGGCGAGTGAGGGCACGGATGTGAGGGCCTTGTTTGAGTTGACCTTGCTTGATCAGAGCGGGAGGGGGAAGCACAAGGTTCATAGTCACTTCGATCGGTCGTTGGAGAGTGGGCCGTACACCTTGAAGTACCGAGGCAGCATGTGGTAAGGCTTTTCGTGATGTATGCGCGTTTAATTCTATCTGGGCGTTGCTCGATTTAGGGTTTCCATTTGTGTCGGTATCCATTTGATATGTTTATGCATAATCTTGTGAATTATTTTGTTACATTTGCATAAAATAATGTTGATTGTATATTGGTGCAATTGATGTAATGGAAATGCAAATTCGCTGCTCTAGTGGGAATTCTTTTTTGTGTCAGAAGCTTTCAGGCATCAGAAATTATTTACCAATGTGGCACAGATCACTAATGTAATCTAATTGGCTACTGATGGTGGCTATATGTATATTTGCACATGCGATGCCTTCAAAATTAGTCAAAGAAAATCAAGTAGCCTCATCTGACACGGTGGCAGATTATAATTCTTCGTTTAAGGGTTGTCCTTGTGATGGTCATCAGTCATCCAATTTAAGATAGTGTCAATTATGGACCTTGATGATATTCTCTTGTAGTTTCTCATCATCAATGCTCCACCTAGAAAGACCACCTGTTGTCACAAACTATCATTATCCACCACAATGCTCTGTCATCCACATCATCAATCTCCATCCCCCAGCTTCAAGTACACCATGATGCTATCACAACTGAAGTGCATCAAGCTATATCATATGCACTGTTGCCCCCATCTCTATCTGATTTCCAACTCCTAAAAATTTCCTGTTTTAGAATCTTGAATTTATAACTTGGATTATGTTATATGTTTACATATGTAGATTTAATGGGTTGCATATGGAAAATAACCTGAGTATACTTGTATATCTAGAAGTGATACTGTTGGTTGCTTGTGACATCTTAAATTCTATGGATATATAGGGTGAAGAGATGTGGCTGCAGATCACCTTGAACAGTAAGGTGGTTAACTCTTGAGAGTGATATAATCAACCATCATGGCTGGTTGTTTTCATCCATAACCATGTCCAAAACCACATTTCTTGTGTGCTTGGTTAGCTGGAAAATTATTGAGCCTCCCCCTATTCTGAATAGAACTAATAGATGCTTTGAATTTGGTTAGTGGCTGGAAGCATCCTACGCCATCTAGATGATAAAACTCTTCCATTGATAAATACGAATCATAGATTGCTGCTTAAATGATCCTATTCCCCCATCTGTTTGGACATATCAAGAACACCAGTTTTTTGTTCCCCTTTGTTGAATCTATGTCACAATTAGGAGGAGTGTTTTGTCCTAACTTCTTTCACGCATGCAAGTTCGTTTTGTTTTGAAATGTCATGGGTTAAATGTTGGAATATATAAAACCAGAAGATCAAACATCTCTTGGTTAAAATAACTGCTGAAATCTCATGCTAATATACACAACTGAAAGAGATATGAGAGAGGAGGAAAAAATAAAGAAATCATGCAGGGAGTTAGCATGCATGTATGCCTTTCTATCCTAATGGGCCAGAAGTTCAGTAGCGAAGCAATAGTTAGGGCCTGATAGGGAAGCTATATGGGGTTTGTAATGGGTTACAGGAGAGGTTTTTATAATTCTTTGGTTTCGTCTGTTAGGTGGGACAAGGTTCAGCAAAGCCAGTACTGAACCTCCCCCTTTGCATATGCCCCATATCTGTCAAGTTTGAAGTGGTTTTCTGACTAAGAATAGCTAGATAGGGGCTACTGTTTTTCTTTTTTACTTTTTTTTGGTGTGCATGTGGGCACGAATCTAATGCCTTTGTTAACATGAAAGAATTTATGTTTTTTTTTTTTTTTGGGTGGGGGGAGGGTGAGGGTGAAGGACATATACATTTTCATGGAAAGTAATGTGCAATTGTTGATGTAATGCAAGCAATGTTGGCAGGGCATGAAAGCGATACCATAAATTCTTGTGGATTTTATGAGGCAGGTACCATGCATGCAATTTACTGTAAGCTGCCACCATAATGTCCCATCAACAGCAATGAATGGCAATTTCTGAAGATACAAGGGCATTTGTGGGACGATAGTGGTGAGAGTTGTGGTGTGGTCCAGATCTAGTATGGTGTTTTCATGTTTCTTGGTGTCTAATCCAAGTCCTCTTCATTGCTAGGATTTGCCTTAATGCAAAAGTTTTATGATATAGCAATGCCCAATTTTACTTGATGGAGTTTTGGTAATCTGTTCTGATTCTCGCAATGAGATGGATTGAACTTCCATGATTTTTGGTAATGATTACTTGTTTGAATTGTAGAAAAACTGATTAATGGAAATACTAATCTTGGCTTTCTGTTTTCTGTGTGATTCCAGAACTTAAAGCTTGAGGGAAAAGCTTCTAGGATTATGGATTTATGTTTTAGGGATCAATAGCTAAGAAGATAGATGTTTATTATTATAATTACAAATATGATGATGACAGGAAGAGAAGTAGATTAATAGCTGTTTGGTCGTGCAATGGGAAGCCAGAAAAATACTTTTTTTAATTTTTTTATTTTAAGTAAAAATATTATGTGAGTTTTTGGTACTGTTTGGCCTAAATTAAAAAAAAAAGAAAGAAAGACTTTTAGTGACAACAAAAGCTATTTTTCTGCTGTGAAGCATCAGTAGAAATTTGGAGCTTCTACTGTGAAGCAAAAGCAGAATTTAAGAACATACATAATTATGTATAGAGTGTGAGTGCAAAAGAACTATGTTAAAGTGTGAGAAACTTTTAAGAGGTGAACCCATTTAGTTGCCTTTTCAGAGGGTCAGATGCCAGTCTCTAGAGGAGATTGAACAGTGTCTTTATGAATTGTGATGGCTTGAATAAGTGGCTGGTAAACCGATGCAAATAAAAAAAAAAAAAAGGAGAGAACAAAAGTGGAGGAAAAGATGAATTTATGGCTAATTCCACTAACTCCATCTGTGTTTTTTCCTTTTTCTTTTGATTTTTTTCCTTTTTCCCTTTTTGTTTTGAGGAACTCCAACCAAGCAGATCAATTCATTCTCTTATTTTACAGGTGGACTAAAACAAGCGGGAGCTTTTGCATTCCATTGTCATATTTTCCGCATTGTCTTTGATAACTTTGTATGATTTTGAATCAGCTTATTTAGTTTTGCATTTATTCAGGGGATATAAGCGCTTTTTCAGAAGAGCTTTGCTGGAGACTTCAGATTATCTCAAAGATGATTGCTTGAAGATCAATTGTACTGTTGGAGTTGTGGTTTCCTCAATAGACTGTTCAAGAATGCACTTGATTCAGGTCCCAGATTCTGATATTGGAGCACAATTTGGTGCTCTGCTGGAAAATATGGAAGGTTCAGATGTTATTTTCAATGTAGCAGGGGAAAAATTTCATGCTCATAAGTTGGTATTGGCTGCTCGATCTCCTGTCTTCCGTTCTGAACTTTTTGATGGATCAGAGGGTAATATACAGGAGATTGCAATTACAGATATGGAACCTGAGGTTTTTAAGGTGAGGACAATGCCCATTTTTTATCTTTTTTTCATGGTTTCATTGAAGTGTTAAATCATCTTTGTTATAATAGAAGAAAAATATTGAATTATCTTTGCTCTTTTACTGGCATTGCTTACTTCATTATTGCTCTGTTCGTTAAACAGGAATGAACTGTTGTTTCTGCTATTCTCATGAAGGTGTTCTAAAATTTTCTGGCATTTGACAGGCAATGCTACACTTTATATACAGAGATGCTCTTATGGTAGATGATTTGGTAGCATCTAATTCATCACCTGCCCTCTCTGTATCTGACACATTAACTTCAAAGTTGCTAGCTGCGGCTGATAAGTATGATTTGGGGAGGCTGAGGCGGATGTGTGAATCTCATCTTTGCAAGTATATATCTGTGGATTCTGTAGCAAAAATTCTAGCTTTGGCAGACCGTTTTCATGCAACAGAATTGAAAGCCGTATGCCTGAGATTTGCTGCTGAAAACCTTGCTGGTAAGTTGTCCTTGGTTTAGAAATTTTTTCTCTGTATCTGACAGACTGACACAGTAACTCCATGATTTTTTTTCACTTCCATCCTTGATTCAGATAATTCTTTATTGAGGTTTCTTATAAATGGAAGAACTTTGTGTTAATTTAATTGGGAAAACCTCCTATAAGATATTTCATACCAACTGCCTTCACCTGTTGGTTGAACAGTTATTTCTCTTGCAACTGCATATTAGTTGATGTGTACTAGTCTCCTTAAATAGTTGTCTTTATTCCATGTCAATAAACTACTTGTTATGCTCTTAAAGGAAAACCTATTAGAGTTGATAGCTGCTATAGAAGTATGAACACATTAAGTGATCAAGTTTTATTTAAGAAGTATGGACATTTCTAGAAGGGACTTATCCGTGTTGCATTCCGACATGGACACGGGATCTCAGATACCTCCTGTAAAATGTCAAATTCATACAAATGCAGCCTTTTTATTATTTTCCAAGTTTTTGATGGCTCACACATATATTGATCTCTTAGGCTATAGACATTAAACACTTTGAAGGAAATAGATCTTGTAGTAAGATAAAACTGTCAGGAAAGGAAATCAGAAATGAAACTACAGTAGTTAGAAAATACCAGAACTAAAACAAGTGAAACAAATGTCAAATCTCTAGCTAATCTCCCTCTTTTTTTGAACAATTGATCCAAGATATTGAAATTGAATATTTTTTTGGAATTACTTGATCTCTAAGTTTCTCAGTAACATATATCTCTACGGTTATATTTTCATTGAACTTGCACTCCACATACTCAGTTTTGACCTACTTAGTTTAAAACCTTTTGGATTCTAAGGTGTTTATTCATAATTCAAGTTTATTATTCATGCTTTGCTTTCTTTCATGTGTCAATATAATTTGCAAATAACATACTCTAAGAAACTTCTTGGATATGTTTTGTGTGTTCATCCATAAAAAGGGCAACTGCTTTATTATTTTTCATCTTTTTCAATGTTTTCTTTATTTCATTTGGACAAATACATCTATAAAACATTTAGTTCTTTTCTTCTTTGGAGTTACTAAGATGCTCCAATGGAGCACCTATTTCTCCACCTTTATTGAATAGCTTTGAGAAATACTCTTTTCATGTCTCCTTGATTGTCACCTTATCTACTAGTACCTTTTAATTTCGTCTTTTATACATTTCACACTTGAGTACTTATCTAAACTTTTAGCCCGCAAAGAGTGGCCTTGGAGCAATGCAGGGAGTTGATTTACTCTAGTTGGGCTTGTGGCATTAAATTAATATTTTTTTTTCTGAGAACAGATTTTCTCAAGGGATTACCTTGAAATGGTTTCTGAAATTACTTCCTGTGATTCCATCTTTCTCTTTGTTTTTATGTTTCCAATTTCTTATAATGCAAAGCAGCTGTTATAACTATTCCAATTCAGAAATTGTTTCTCTCAGAATTATTGAGAAACAAGTTTTTGTGTTTGTAAACTTCTGGTGATCTCCATCGGCCCAACTATGGTGTAATTTTTACACCTTGTTGCTCGAAGCACACAAAGAAAGAAACAGGAGACAAAAGAATTAATATGCATATAGAAAATGACTAATCAACCTATTTTGACATCTCAGGTCATTTATTTGGCTTTGACAAAGGATTATGATGGTATAACCACTTTCATGAATTCAGTTTTCCTGCTGTTGTTCATTTATGGTGAGAGCTCTTGGCAGTAATGGATGTACTTAAGGTTGAGAGATGATATGAATTTTCGGAGGATAAGATTCTCTAATCTGATGTTTTAGAACAGAAACCTGCAGAGAACTAAATATATGAAGTGCTGGTAGAATCTACCTTGGGAAGTTTGTACTTGATTTAAATTTTCACCTGATGAAACTCTCTCTCTCTCTCTTCCACCCCACATTTTACCTCATGGAAGTCTATGCATTATCAATCTCAGCATTGATGCTTAAACATCATTGTGTAGCGTTCTAGCTATCCCAATGTGCCTCAACAAAAAGTGGCAATAGGCTTGAGCGTAAACATAGTTAAGTAGCATTCTAGCCTTCTAGAAGTACCTCAACAGAAAGTGGCAAAGAGCTTGTTCGCGGATTTCCTAAATGATGGTTTTTCTATGTTTACCTCCATTCCACCTTTTATTAATCTCCTTGTTAGCATTCCTTAATTTAAGATTACAATCCTAGTTGATTATGTTAGGATTCCTTAATTTTGGGGATTTAATTAGATTAGATATCCTATTATATCTAAGTTGATTCTCTTTTGATTAGAGATCCTAGTTAATTAAGAAATGCAAATCTTAATTGACTAAGGGAATTCTAAGTTGTTCTTTAGAGAGGTTGTCGAGGTGCTTGGTTGCCTAGTTATATCGTGTCATTTGAGGGATGTTAACTTCACGAGTCACTTTTGGAAGACCCTGAAGAATTTGGAGAATAATGAATTTCTCTACATTCCTTTGATCGAGAAGTACAATTATATAGAAGTAGGAACTTCCAAATACAGCTTAGGAGATTGCCAAAAAAGAATCATTAATTCCATAGGATCAGAAATTAGGGTTCTTGAATTAGGAAACAAACTAGAAAGCCAGGATTCTACACTCCTCCTTAAGTTGGGTTATGTTTGTCAAGCATGCCTAGCTTGGCCTCCAAATTTTTGAATGTATTTTGCGAGAGAGCCTTTGTAATTTGGAAAATAGTTGGAGTATAGATCAATTTGACAATCCCTCCTTCCACCTTTTCTTTTATGAAGTGTTGATCCAATTTTATGTGCTTGGTTCGGTCATGATGAATCGGATTCTTAGCAATTCTTATGGTGGTCTTGTTGTCACATAGCAGTCTCATAAAGGTGTTGGATTGAACCTTCAATTCCCGAAGTAATCTCATAAGCCATATACCTTCACAAATTCCATGGGACATGGCACGAAACTCTGCTTCTGCACTGCTTTTAGTGAGCATTGTTTGTTTTTTCACTCTTCCATGTAATGAGATTTCCCCAAACATAGGAACAATACCCTGTGGTTAATCGCCAATTTGTTATAGACTCGGCCCAGTTTGCATTAGTGTATAGTTCTACATCTCTATTTATAGTTTTCTTGAATTAAAGGCCCCTCCTGGGTTCTTTTTTAGATACTGGAGGATGTGATGGACAACTTTAAGGTGAAGTTTTGTAGGATTATTCATATTTCTACTTACCATACCTACTGCAAATCCGATATCAGGTCGAGTGTAGGAAAGTTAGATGAGTTTCCCCACAAGTTGCTAGTATCTTCCTTTGTCTGTGAGTGAGTCTCCTTCGATTTCACCTGATTTGTTTGCTGAGTCCATTGGAGTATCTGCTAGTTTGCACCCAATCATTCCTATCTCTTTAAGTAAGTCCAGGATATACTTCTATTGAGAAACATAAATTCCCTTTCTTGAGCGAGCTACTTCCATCACAAGGAAGTACTTGAGGAATCCCATGTCCTTTACTTCAAACTCATTGGCTAGGAGCTTCTTTATATTACTAATTTCTTCACCATAATCTCCTTTGATAATGATATCATCCACATACACAATGATGATAGCCCTCTTCCCCTCTTTTGAAAATTTCACAAATAAGGTATGATCATATTGACATTGCAAAAATCTGTACCTTTTTAAAGCTTTGCTAAGACAATACCATGCTTTAGGAGATTATTTGAGTCCATATAGAGATTTTTTAAGCTTGTTGACTTTCCCACTGCTGCCTTGATTTTCAAATCTTGGAGGGATTTCCATATAAACATCATCTTCCAAGTCACTATTCAAGAAAGCATTCTTGATGTCGAGTTGGTGAAAAGGCCGGTCCATGTTTGCTGCCAAAGTCAGTAGGACTCATACTAAATTCAATTTGGCTACAGGTGCAAACGTCTCCTCATAGTCTATGCCATAGGATTAGGTGAATCCTTTTGCAACCAGACGGGCTTTGAACCTGTTTAAGCTTCCATTTGCATTGTATTTTATCATAAAAATCTACTTGCACCCAATCAGATGTTTTCCTTTGGGAAGATAAGTGATTACGCAAGTTCCATTCTTTTCAAGTGCTGTAATTTCATCTAACACTGCTGATTTCCACTTGGGTTCCTTGAGGGCTTCGTGAAATTTTTTCGGAATCTGCACATTGTCAAGTTGAGTAGCAAATGCACGAAAGTTTGGTGACAACTTTTCATAGGAGGCAAATTTGGCAATTGGATATTAGGTACATGACCTTATTCGTTTCCTTAGGGCAATGGGAATGTCTAGATTAGCAAGAGGCTCATATATTTTGGCTTCAGGTTCAAGAGAGGTCTTACCTGTGTCAATTGTGTTCCTTGGGACCTGGATTCTTGGTCATTGTTCGGAGGTGTGCAGTCCTCTACTTCCTTCTAAGTTTTTTGGCACCTCGAGTACACAAGTAACTCCTTAGGATCAGTTGGCTGATTTTGAGAGACTGCAGTAGTTGGTTGAAGGACCAAAAAATGATATTATTTGTGAGTATGATTCTCCCCTTGAATATCATTTTTGGTGTAGAAGGGCTAGTTTTCGAAAAAGTTGACATCTGTGGAGTTGTAAAACTTCTTGGTAATTGGTGAATAGCACCGGTATCCCTTTTGATTTGGTGAGTAGCCAAGGAAAACACCTTTAAGTGATTTGGGATCAAGCTTGCTTTGATGTGGCTGAATGATGTGAACAAATGCAGTACAACCAAAGACTTCCAGGGGAATGGAGGATAGTATTCTAGTTACCGGGTAAGTTTCATGAAAGGTTTGATATGGAGTCTTGAAATTTAGAATTTGGGAAGGCATTCTGTTTACAAGATAGGTGGCAGTAAGGACAGCTTCACCCCAAAAATGTTTAGAGACATTGGATGCCAGCATAAAAGATTGAGTAACTTCCAAGAGGTGTTTGTTTTTCCTCTCGGCAGCTCCATTTTGTTGTGGAGTGTCAACACAAGAGATTTGGTAGATAATACCATGTTTGAATAAATAGGCACTGAGGGTAGAATGAAAATATTCTCCTCCATTATTAGTTTTGAGGACTTGGATTTTTTCTTGAAATTGAGTAATAATTGTGAAAGAATTCAAAGATTTTCCCAACTTTTGATTTTTCTTTCATTAGGAACACCCATGAGAGTCTAGTATGGTCATCAATGAATGTGACAATTCATTTAGAACAATGATATTGTGAATTCTAGAGGGTCCCAAATATCACTGTGTATCATGGAAAAAGGGTGAGAAGACTTGTAAGGAAGGCTAGAATATGAGGCACGAGTGTGCTTGGAAAGTTGACAAATCTCACATTGAAAGGTTTCTGCTTTCTTATTGAATAAAGTGGGAAACAATTTTTTGAGACACATAAAGTTTGGATGTTGTAATCGATAGTGCCACAACATAATTGGACTATCAATGTTAATGCTAGAGTTCAAGGCCATACATGGTCGTTGTGATGGTTGGGGTTTGCTGGCATCTTTGCCTAGAAGAAGGTAAGAGTCCTACACACAGCCTAGCACTGCCAATTATCTTCTTCGAGCTCGATTTTTTGATAGTGCTCGTATACTGGTTTATTTTAGCAGGAGAGAAAGAATGCTGTGTGCCTAGCATTATTTTTTTCCAACTTTCTTCCCGGGGAACTTTTGAGAAGGCTTCTCGGATGTTGGGAAAGGGCTTGATACTTAGGATTCTTCCTCTCACATCATCTAGATCCTTGTTGAGCCCGAGAAGGAAGTAGTAGACTTGGTCTTTTTCAACAATTTTCTTGTTTTGTTGACCATCTTCCGGGCACTTCCAAACCTTCTCTTCAAGGATATCCAATTGCTGCCATTGTCGAGTTAAGGCATTGAAATAGTTCGTCACGGACAAGTCTCTTTGCAGTAGCTCATGCAACATGCTTTTTATTCCAAGGATCTTCAAGGTGTTGTCAACATTGGAATAAATATCTTTAACTGCATCCTGTATTTCCTTTGCTGTTCTATAATACTTAAAATTCTCACCTGTTTCATTTGTCATGGAATTTATCAGCCATGACATGACCATACTATTTTATACCTTCCAGATCTTGAAGGTAGGATCGGTTTCTTGCTGTTGTACAACAAGTCCGATGAGATAATCCTCTTTGCCTCTCTCACAGACGAACAACATGACAGATTGCGACCATTGGATGAAGTTCTGGCCGTTCACCTCGTGTCTAGTAATATGAAGAATAGGGCCTTCAGGAAGACTGGAAACTGATGTTGCTGCTCCTTCAGATCTAGATGATACTTCAGAGACCAAGTTCTTGCCCCCACTAGCCATGGGTGGCTTATTTGGACTGGATCAATGGTTTAGATAAACTGCTATGATACCATGAAGAATTTGGAAAATAATGAATTTCTCTACATTCCTTTGATCGAGAAGTATAATTATATAGAAGTAGGAACTTCCAAATACAGCTTAGGAAACTATTAAATACTGCTTAGAAAACTACTAAATATAGCTTAGGACATTACTAAATACAGCTTAGGAGACTACCAAAAAAGAATCATTAATTCCATAGGATAAAAAAATCAGGGTTCTTGAATTAGGAAATAGATTAGAAAACCAGGACCCTTTGGAAGATGTGTGGCAACAGTCTTTTGTTTTGTTTTGGCATTCCACCCATAGACTGATGCTCAAACTAAGGTTGTTAAACATAGTTTGGTGATTTCCTTAGATGCATTTAAGACGAAAAGTTGGGAGTTTGCAATCTTGTGTTTTCAACCATTGAGTTTGCTTATAACGTGTTGCCAATAGATCAGTTGGCGTCAATCCCTTTTGAGTGTGTCAATGTCTATAATCCTCATTCAACTATTGATCTTATGACAGCTCCATTTGAATGTATTTTTGAGCCTGCTAAATCTTTTGCTCAATACCTATATGATTTACACCTTGAGAGGTTAGGTGTAAGATTGTAATGAGCAATGTTGATTGTAAGCTTGTTGTTGATGTGCATTGTAAGGCGAAGGGCTTTAATGCGGGTGATTATGTCATGGTTCATATCCATTGTGAGTGTTACCATATGCGCTCTTTTAAGAAATTGCATGCACAATCCATTGGCCCATCCCCATTATTTAGAAACTTATCCTAATTCATACTTGTTAGATTTTCTTGATGATATGGGTATTAGTTGTGTTTTTAATGTGGAAGATTTGACACCTTCTCGAGGACCTTTGAGCATCTTGTTTTGCATCATGGTCGTTCTACAGATTCTCCAGTTCCTCAGACTCCCCCTGTCTCTTTGCAGAAGGATGAAATTGAGGCTATTTTGGATTATGAGGTCGTCACTTCCTCTGATGAGAACTTCCATTATCTTTTGGTTCAATGGCGAGGAATGCCGATATTGGATGCAACATGGATACCCATGGATAATGTTTGTGCTTTAGCTCCTAATCTTCTACTGGACTTTCTCTTCCATGCCTTACCAGAGTCAAGTCCTCCTTCATCGGAAGAGTATGGGTATGTCGAGGGACTGTCTCCAGGGAGATATGGACAAGTTTATCGTAGGCATAGGAGTAGATGTTCCGATTCATCTACATCTGAGGTTCTTTAATTTCTTGTAATTGTGGGTATTCTTGATATTTTATGTTGGACATATATTATGCATGTTTGTAACTTTGCGTACTTGGATGTGAAAGGCAGTTATGTGATCAGTTTTTTTTAGAACACCCTCTTTGAATTGCTCTCCTCTCTACCAATCTCCTCTCTTCCCTTCTCCATTTCCTAGTGCCCTGCATCACTTAATGATGGGCAGGCTGAGGATTTCGTTGATCCGTTTTTTTTTTTACTTGATTTAGTTCACCTTATGCGGTTGATAGTAAAATCTGGGTGCTTCAAATTAGGTGGTTTTTCTTGTAAGGCCTTTTTTAACTTCGTTGTTAAAGGTTCTTGTTTCCTTTTACTCTATACAAGTTTATTTGGAAGTTGAACTTTCTTTTTAAGATCAAGACTTTTATTGCTTCTCTTGTTAAGATCAACACAAATGATTTATTGCAGAGAAGACAACCCATAAAGCTATCTCACCTAATATTTGTGTTCTATGTTGTTATTTGTTTTTGCATTGCCCCTTCTCGTGAATATTTGGAACAAATTGGTCTCTATTACTGGAGAGGTGTGGATTTGCGCTTTATCTTTCGAGGATTTCTTGTTACAAACATGTTGGGGTTTTTGATGTTAAGGATGGAAGCAAGATTTTGTGGAGGAATGCTTTATTTTAAAAAATATGGTGCATTTGGAATGAGTGAAGCAATTGATCCATTAGGAATAGACAAATGGCCTTGGATTTATTTTGGCATGGGATTAGCACTTTTGCTCCTTTGTGGAGTATTGCCTATGGTTCCTTCAAAAGGTTATCCTTTTCAGATGTTTAAGGAGATTGGGTTCCTCTCCTATTGTTATCATTTCCTTTTTTCTTTCTTTTTTGTTTCGTTTTGAGATATCTTTTCCTCTTCTTGTACTCCGTTCCTCTCCTCTACAAAATTCTTTGCTTCTGTCCACAAAAAGAAAAGAAAAAAAGAAGTAGCATTGGATGACTACGCACCACGAACAACCAAATTTACAAGCAATAACTCATCTCCATGATGCAATATTTCCCAAGCAAACCTACATAACCACTTGCCAAGAAGTGTATTGTTAACAATACACAGCCATCTTCTAATGCACTTTTTCCGAAAAATTAATGGACTTGGATTTGAACTCATCCTTCAACCCTCCCAAAAAAAGAGAAATCAAAGAAATTGGAATAGCGAACAACATAGTCTTAATGCATAAGTTTGCCACATTTAGAGAGATACTGTTTCTTTGAAAAACCTTACCCATTCTAACATCATTTCGCCTTACCGTTCCAGATAAGAAGTGTCAAACCCCTCTCCCAGATTTGATCCTGGGACCCTTCTACGAGAATCCGCAAGGGACTAACTCTCATACTAGGTTTTTAATTTTTATATCTTTTATCTTATTCCCATTTCCAAGCCCTCTTGTTATCCTATCACGTTAGGGAAGCGTTTCAACCTCCCATGACCGCACATTTTATTTTGTTTGGAAATTTCTTTCTTGGCTTCAAATCCTACTATTTTTCCTTGCAATTTCTAGTCATCCAACTTATTCTCCTTTGCAATTAATCATATAAATAACTCAATTATAGCACATGCAACTCATATAAAGTAGAATGAACAAACTACCTTAAAATGTACAACCTTTTGCATATTTCTTTGTTTATACAACATTTCTTTTCCAAGACATCATGCAATGCCATACACACAAGATTAGGCATCGCATATTGCTATTACATCTTAAGTCTTGAAACATAAAAGCTTGGGTTTCCATAGCTTGTTCCAATTAGTCAAGTGCCTGGCTCACCTAGGTGCTCGGTCGGTGCAGGGTGTTGGGAAGTGCCTCGCCTACTGGTAGGCGAGGCTCCTTCACTCAAAACACCACCTAGGCGAGCGCCTCGGTTGATGCGTCAAGCGTCACTTCCCTAGGTCCTAAAGAATCAAATCTGAAAGAAAAATGAAGGAAACTGAAGAGTTACCTGTAGAATGTTGAAGGCATGCAAAAGGTATCTCCACGTAATAGGATCATAGGGTAATAATACCATAGATTTCAGGGAGGTGACTTCAATAGCAGTTGCCGGAGGTCTGACGTAGCCGTCACATGCCGGAAACCCTTGGTGTGTGCCGGTGTGTTGCCAATCCTTCCGGCGACGGCTCACCACCAACGGCCTAGCCTGTGACAGGTGACCCTCCTATGGCCATCCCTCCTTTGAGAACCAATTTCAGATTGGTTTCTTCATTCTGCTGCAGCTTTTTACTTTTTACTGTTTGTGCCTTTGCGGGTTGGTCCTTCCTTTAGTGTTCTTCTTCTGCAGCTTTCTTTCTTTGAATCTTTTGTTTGGTTACTAACTTACTATTTTGGTTATTTTTTATTGTTACTTACTATTTTATTTGTTCTTATTATTTGAGTATTTGAGATGGTGTATATAATGTATTGTGGTTAGGATTTTACACTTTTATTTTATTTTTCAAAAATTACTTTTCAGATTTGAAGTTCAAACTCACAGTATTTGCAGCTGTTGTTTGTTGGGAATTTTTATATTAACTATTGTATATTTAATTTATAATATAATTTAAATATATATTTGCTAATTAATATAATATAATTTATATTGTGTGATTTAATAAATATATCTTTTGTCTTTGTTAGCTTTTCTATAACTATTAAATATTTAAAATTGCTTATTTTTATATAATATTGCAGATTTGTTATAATTGTAAAACTTTTGATGTTTGAGATGGTGTATAATGTATTATGGTTTTACAATTTTATTTTGTTTTTCAAAAATTACTTTTCAGATTCAAAGTTCAACCTTCAAACTCACTGTATTTGCACCTGTTGTATTTTTTTTACTGTATTTTAGATGTTTTACCATTGTATACATTATCTGATTGGCTTTTTCCTATTAAATATATTTTTCTTTTTTTTTGGGTTAATTTAACGCCTCGCTTCAGTCAGGCGAGCATTTTTTGGCCCCTAGCTCCTCAGGCGATAGAGTGTTCATAGTGCCTTAAGGGTGCCTTCCACCTCTGACTACCTTGGCTTCTTCGCAAAATCAACCATCCACCAATTTAAAACCTACTAATCTGTCGTGATTCTTTGGTATCTCATGCTAATTGTTGCACATATATGTAGAGAATGCAAGTTTTAGCATAGACATGCCTATCATGAATATGTAGGATAAATGATATGTTCAACAAGATCATGTGAACATGTGAGGATTAAGCGCTAATTTCTCACCTTTAATAAATTATCTAGGCAGTGTGCTTGCTACACATTATTACATCTCGACTCTTTTCTTTCTTTCTTCCTTTTTTGCTTTGGCCAAGACTGCTTCTCTTTTATTTCTCTCTTATGTTTTGCTCCTAGCTGAACACTTCTTATTCACTTTGTTTCTTCTTCACTCAGCTTCCTTGATCCTCAGGGCCAAGACTTCAATCTCCAATATTTTTCTTCTGTTCTCTCAGCTTTAGCTCTCCACTAGACCGAGATTGCCGATTCCTTATTTCTCCCAACTTTCTTTGCTCTCTGTTTTTTCAAATTGGCTGAGCATTCAAGCTTTCAAGATACTTTTTCAATTGCAATTCAGGCCACTATTTATACTAATGAAATTTGGGACACCTTGCGGTCTAGACTTGATTAGTCATTCCCAAATTAACCTCATCTTCATCTCTTCCAATTTCACTAGAATTTGACATCTCATGTTTTACTTTGCTGAGTTATTTCTCAATCTCTTCTAATTAGTCTAGGCTTGACGCATTGCAAACAATCAGCCACCATATACAATTCTAACTTTATTTTATTAATTTCCTCCTTTTTTTAATCCTAAACACCTTTCAATAATGAGACATCTTAAGGTTAGCAAAGTAACTATTCATAGTCACTTCCAAACTCATCCTTAATAAATCACCAGCTTTCACCGTTAATTCAGGTATACCATCATCTCTTTGAAATATAACTATTTTCACTTGGGTCAGCCACTTCCCAAATTGCCCACAGTGCCACACCAATGCTGGTCAGAAAATTTCAAACATATCTCTCATGTCAATTTTTATTACCCATGCTCAATTTGGCTCAAATTAATATTTATTATTACTTTTCTATATATATATATATATGTACGCACTCATGTATACATATATATATATATACCTCTGTATTCATTCCTCTTTACTCCAATATTCCAATATTGGATAGTCACTTCAATTCTTTTAAGTTAAATTTTTTGTCTCTCGTGTCATATGGCTTCATGATATCTACCACAAAAATACACATCTGCCGGCACTTGTCCAAAAACCTATTGAATTATATACCAACAGACTCATTTTGACACCAATATTTTGAATCCATGGTTTGCTTCTCAAAATTTCAGCATTTTCTAAGTTTGAATGCTCTTTTGCCACATTTTGTTTAGAAATAATCTACAAACTCATTTCAACACTAACCCACTTCCTTGCAACTTTAAATAAGTGGCTGCCCCGACTTCCAACTTCTCAATGGATGTCACTCATTTTGTAATATAACTTCTTAAAATCAAGCATGGTGGGATCACAATGGAAACAGAACTAAATTATGGGTGTTGTGGCTAATTTTGGAAAGTTTAGGGACTAATTGGGCCTATTTTTAAGTCCAAGGGGTGTGCAGACTGAAGGGTGAAAGATCAGGCAGTATATGGTCAATTTACCATTTTTCTAATACCAGAAGAATTTAAAAATTCTTTTGCTATCTTAATCCAATATTGAACTTCATATAAAATTTCATTTATTTCTCAAAAAATTCTGTTTTCTTCTCTTTCCTTGTATGAGACCCCTTAATATACTTGAACAAGCTTAATAACTTTGGATGCTCATTTTGACACTTTTACATAACCTCAACTTCCCTCCACTTAGTTCCACGTCACTAGTTGACCATTTCATACATTCCCACCGTGTCATAAGCAATTTTCAAAAATTTAGTTAGTGTATATCTAAATCACTAAATTACTTAATTTACAAATTTCTTCAAATTTTGTACGAAAACACAGGGTGTTACAAGAAGTGACTTGAATTTTGGATTTAAAGGAAGGCCCAGATGATTCGTAGGAAAACTACCAATTTCACAACCCAAAATTGCAACAAGGGATTCTAGTTTCTCACAGCCCCCACAGGATAATGTCACATTAGCAATGATTAACATGTAAACAGGACACCATCTTTAAACACAATAACGTGCAAGTGAAAAACCTCATTAGTATCACAGAAAATGAGGGTGTGCCAGCAAAGAGGAGATGAGTGAAAACCAAATCTCAAACTCCCCTAGCACTAACCAAAAAACTAGAACTCTATCTGTCCCACTTCATCTTAAGAATCATTGAACATAAGGTCTCCAATACAAGAATAGACATAAAAGGAGAAAGAGGATCACCTTGACTCAAGTCCCTTGAGCAACCAAAAAGGATTCACTTTTCCCAAACCTTGTAACATCAAAACCTGGAGAAGAAACCCCCTATTCATATGTTTATTAGCCTCTCCCAAGCCAAGCTTTCATACCAAACCCAGCAAATACCTTTTCAACCTAGAATTAGTGCCCTCGTTTGCCACCAAGTCAGCATCCAAAATCCAGACCTAACAAAGATTTTGAGTGGCAGAAATCACCGTACTTTCAGCATCCTTGAGTCTAAGGCGAAAGCAGCTTCGTTATGATTTTGTGAACGCCACCAATTAAGCTAATAGGCCTACAGTTCTTAACTTCCACACTCTTTCCCTCTTAGGGATAAGGGCAATAAATGATGCCATTGATACACTACTCAAACAACTCAAAATCTAGAAATAAAAATAGCCTCCAACATTTCCTTCCTAACCACATCCCAACATCTACAAAAGAAGACTAAGGAAAACCATCCAGGCGAGGGGCTTGTCCCGCCTATTAACTACTAATAACCTGTTACAATTTCCTTCTTAGAAAAAAAAGCCTTTCAAGTTCTTATGCTCTCCCCATAACTTATTGCAACTCGAGGGTCTCTGACTCGACTCTACTCTTCTGGATAAAGTTTGCCATAGAACTTGACTATACCTGTTTGAATTTTAGGATCTGTAGAAATCTTCTGACTGTTAGTAATTACTGACTTGACAATATGATTATATCTCCCATGAGGATTAGCCATCCTATGAAAATACTAGGTATTTTGGTCGCTGCCTTGATAAAGAACCATCTTTATTCTTGCTTCCACCACATTTCCTCATAAACAAGAAGCCTGTAAACTTCTCATTAGGACACTTTCAAATCTCACATCTAAAAGACAAGTTGGTTCTATTGGCCTTCTCATTATGATCTGTAATTTTTAGCAAGCAATCATTCAATTCTTAAATTAACATTGCTAAAGCACTCAAGATCTAATATCTTTCTAATGGAGCTTCAACTTCCTCACTAGCCACCATGACCTAACAAATGCTAACAAATGCTTTCAAAAAAGAATGGAAGCCTAGAATTTGGGTCTCTTTAATCCACCGTCATAGGTCTATGATCTGGTACAACTCCAGGTCAGGAAACCTGAGTCAAATTTGGGAAATGGCACTCCTAGTAAGGAGGAACAAGAAGTCTATCGATATAGTGTTGGAATCCGGAAATTAATCCCTGATTTAGAGGGAATGATTAAAAAGATTAAATACCCAAATCAAAGGAGTAATCGAAGGAATTACTTGAGGTCAACTTTCTGTTTTAGTTTTTTGGTAGTTTCCTATTCTTGTATTTGGTAGTTTCCTATTCTTGTATAGCCTAAGATGGAAAGATCTCTTGTATAAATGTACTATACAGCTGATTTCTAGAGGAAAGAAATCAAATAATTTCTTCCAAATTATTTGTTCATGGTATTAGAGCCAGATTTGATGCTAGTTTGACATTCAACTCATCAGTCTTTTTTCGAACTACAGTATCAGTTCTTTATGGTAGAAACTAACTCTTCTTCGGCTGACTCTTCCATTGCTCCAGTTATTTCTACTTCTTAAGCTAAATCCCATATCAACCCTTGATTTTCATTCTCTTCAAATCACCCAACACAAACTCAATGCACCAACTTTCGTGAATGGTTCCAATCTGTGTTGCTTGTTATGAAAGGCAAGGGCAAAGTTGGATATCTGATGGGTGCTATTCCTATGCCACCTTCAATTGCTGCTAACTATTCCACTTTGGATGCTGAAAACACTATAGTCATGGCATGGCTCATTAATTCTATGGAGCCTAAGATAGGACGGACCTACCTCTTCTACAAAACTGCAAAGGAGATCTGGGATGCTGTGTAAGAAATTTACTCAGATCTTGAAAACATGGGCCAGTGTTTTGAAATCCATTCGGCCTTTCAAACTACTAGACAAGGTAACATGTCAGTCATCGAATACCATAATGTTTTAACTGAACTTTGACAGGAGATGGATCTTTTTTATGATATTAGTTGGCATTGTATGAGGATAGTACTAAGTACACTAAAATGTTGGAGAAGGAAAGGGCATTCGATTTCCTACATTGCCTCAACAAATATCTAGATGAAGTTCGTGGTCGTCTCCTTTGTACCAAACCTTTCCCTTCCATCAAAGAGGCCTTTATTGAAATCAAACGTGAGGAGAGTCGCCAACAAGTAATGCTCAACAACTTTTCAAACCAGCCCTGATTTGGGATCCCAAAATTCTGCCTTGACAGTTCATTGTAGTAAATCTCATTCGAAGGATTAGAAACTTAAAGATAAACTCTGGTGTGATCGTTGCAACAAACGTCATCATACGATGGACACGTGCTGGAAACTTCATGGCAAACCTGCAAATTGGAAGCCAAGAAGCCAACGAGAACAGTAGAAGTTAGCATATACAATTGACTTAGCCATCATCTTTGAAAAACATGCTCCTTTTATAGTGGAACAGATGGAGATTTTACGACAGCTGCTGAACGAGTCCAAAGTGCCCAAGGAAACTAAACCTGCCCCTCAAACTAGTACAGTGACAATTGCTCATAGAGGTAACACTCAATCCACTTTATTAGCTCAATCACATTCTAGCAATTGTTGGATTGTAGACACTGGGGCTTTAGATCATATGACAGGCTTGTCAAAATTCTTTTCTACTTATGAAGATTGTATTGAGAATATTAAGGTTGCAGTTGTTGATGGGAATGTAACTGGTGTGGCTGGTTGAGGCACTATTTTTCTACCTGAATTAACATTGTTTTCTGCCCTTCATGTTCCACGTCTTAAATGCAATCTCCTTTCTATTAGTAAATTAACTAAAGATCTCAATTGTACAGTCACATTCTATCCTACCTATTGTGTATTTTAGGACTTGTCTTCGGGGAGGATAATTGGCTGTGTTGAGGAGAAAAATGGCCTATACTACTTCTCAAGGTGGTTCCTCCATCGACTCATAAGTCATTCAATCCTATTTCATTGTCTTCCATTTCTCATTGTGATGTTCTATCATGGCATAAATGACTAGGCCACCCTAGTTACAATTACCTTAGAACTCTGTATCCGAAATTATTCATCAATAAAGATCCTACTTCCTTTTAATGTGAACATTGTGTTTATGCTAAACATACTTGCTCTCATCATCCTACTCATCTCTACAAATCCTCACAGCCATTTCATATTATTCATAGTGACATTTGGGGGCCAGCTCGTGTCTTAACTTTAATCAATACTCGTTGATTTATTACGTTTATTGATGACCACAGTCGTGTTTGTTGGGCTTACCTTATGAAGGACAAATTTGAGACTTGTTCCATATTTAAATAGTTTCATAAACTTAATACCAATCTGTTTCAGTCTTTTGTTTATATCCTTCGAACTGATAATGGTGGGGAATACTTTGCACAAGAACTTAGCCAATACCTTATTGATCAAGTATCTTACACCAAAGTTCATGTCCCTCTACTCCCCAACAAAATGGGATAGCAGAAAGGAAAAATAGATATCTTCTTGAGCTAGCTCGATCCCTAATGTTTTCTAGCTATGCCCTAAATACTTTCTGGGATGAAGCTATTCTAAGAGTCACCTATCTCATAAATAGCTTGCCTTCCAAACCACTTAATTATCATACCCCATTGAGCTATTTACTTGCTGTGTTTCCAAAAATTCACATTTAAACTCATTGCCTCCCAAAGTGTTTGAATGCACTATCTTTGATCATAATCAACACCCTCACCACGACGAACTTGATCCTAAGGTACTCAAATGTATTTTTGTTGGATACTCTCCCACCCAAAAAGGCTACAAGTGGTACTCTTCTTCCACTAACCGATTTTATGTCTCTTGTGATATGTGTTTCTTTGAACATCAGCCTTACCATCCCAATGCTTCTCTTTAGGGGGAGACCTCTCATGAAGATAATCATTGGGACCCATCTATTTCCCTTCCGATTTCCTTCTGATTCATCCATTTAATGTTCCCTCACTTGAACTATCTTCCCATCCTTCACATCCTTCATTAGACCAACCTGAACCTGTACAAGAAATGAGTCAAGGGGAAGAACCTACTGTTGAACCACAATCGATTAAGGTTTACTCAAGAAGGTCAAAAGCTCGTAGGTTTGAGATATCTCTTGGGTTTGTTCTTTTTGAGATGGTTCTTGAGGTTTTATTTTAATGTTTTTCTTTTGGTATTTTTTATATGGGATTTTAGGTTCTTTTTGTGGGGGTTCTTCTTCTGAGTTGGTTTAGAATGTTGATCACACAACCATTCATCTAAACTGGAGCCAAGTCCTGGTTTGGAAGAGGCTGCCACAATTGATGACCTTGATGTTCCAATTGCTATAAGAAAAGGGGTGAGATTATGTGCCAAGCATTCTATCTCCAACTATTTGACCTATTCGAAGTTGTCTCCTAAGTACATGGTCTTCACCACTGTAATTGACAATGTGGAAATCGCTAAAGACATTCAAAGTGCCCTTCATGACCCCAAATGGAAAGAGGCTGTTTTGGAGGAAATGAATGCATTAATTGATGACAAGACTTGGGATATTGTGGAGTTGCCTAAAGGAAAGAGACCTATCGGATGTAAATGGATATTCATAGTCAAATATGGCCCAGATGGAAAAATTGAAAGATACAAGGCAAAGTTAGTTGCCTAAGGATTCACTTATGGCATTAACTATTCTCTTGTTGCCAACTTAGATTGGGAACTTCACCGGATGGACGTAAAGAATGCTATTTTGAATCAGAAGCTAGAAGGGGAAGTTTATATGAGGTTTCCACTTGGTTTTGAATCCACTAGAGCCTTAGTTTAAGTCCATAAATTAAAGAAGTCTCTCTATGGTCTCAAGCAATCACCTAGGGCATGGTTCACAAGGTTTAGTGCTGCTATGACTTAGTTTGTATATCGGCAAGGACAAGCTAACCACACTCTCTTCATTAAATAGGCTGAAAATGGAAAAAGATCAATTTTGATAGTGTATGTGGATGATATGGTGATAACAGGTGATGACATTGAAGAGATAAAGGGACTTAAAACCAGGCTGAAAACTGAATTTAAGGTCAAAGATCACGGTACGCTAAAATACTTCCTTGGCATGGATATAACAAGGAGTAAACAAGGTATTTTCATAACCCAAGGAAAATACACACTTGATCTCTCGAATGAAATTGGAAACTTCGTTGTAGACCTGCAAGTACTCCATTGGAACAAAATTGGAAGCAAAAAGTCACAGAAAATGACTCTACTGTTGATAAGGAAAGGTATCAACGCCTAGTAGGAAAGTTGATATACCTTTCCCTTACCAGACCTAATATTGCCTATAGTGTGAGTGTTATAAGTCAATTCATGCACTCACCTACACAAAGACACCTAGAGGCAGTTTACCAGATTCTTCGATACCTAAAAGGGACCAATGGAAAATGGCTTTTGTTTCAAAAGAATGATCATAGGGGAGTTGAATGTTTTGCAGATGCAGATTGGGCAGATTCAATTGAAGATAACAAGTCCAGAACTGGCTACTGCACTAAAATATGGGGTAACTTGGTCACTTGGTAGAGTAAAAAGCAAACTGTCGCGGCAAGGAGCAGTGCTGAGGCCAAGTACAGAGCAATTGCTCAAGGGATTTGTGAGTTGATATGGCTAGGAAGATTGTTACATGATCTGAAAGTTAAATAGATAGAATCTATGAAATTGTATAGTGACAACAATTCAGCTATCAGCATAGTTCATAATCCAAACCAACATGATAGAGTGATAAGGCACAAGAAGTAGATGTTCTGATTAAAGCACTGTCAAAATTAGGTTTTGAAGCATTTGTAAGCAAGCTAAGAATGATTGACATCTATTTACCAGTTTGAGGGGAGTGTTGAAATCTGAAAATCAATTCTTGATTTAGAAGGAATGATCGAAAAGATTAAATCCCCAAATTAAAGGAGTAATCAAAGGAATTATCTTAGGTCAACCCTCAATTTTAGTTTTTTGATAGTTTCCTATTCTTGAATGTGGTAGTTTCCTATTGTTGTATAACTTAAGATAGAAAAATCTCTTGTATATATGTACTGTACAACTGCTTGCCAGAGGAAAGAAATCAAGTAATTTCTTCCAAATTATTTGTTCATATAGAATTGGCATCCAATCTAAATCAGGTATAATGATCCCCTTCTGAAGGCAAGTCTATCAAGTCCCGAGCATTAAGAAATTCAAAGGAACACTTTGTAGCATGGCTATTGTTCACACGTTTCCAATCACACAAAAAACAAGTGATGTGTCATGACCCTGGGAGCAATAAAGGGGTAATATGATAATAGGTTTATAATAGTTGTTAGGAGATATTTTACAAGTTGTTAGAAGCACATGGGTGTTGTTAGATATTAGATAACAGCTAGTTAAGGCCTATATAAAGGCTATTTGTAAGAGATTGGAGGATATGTTTTTGAAATGATAAATGATATTCTGATTTCTTTATAAGAATTCTAATCTCCCTCTCATTTGTTCTCTAATTCCTCTCCCTCTTTCTGTTGATTTTTCCCCCTCCTTCAATTCTTCTTCCCCAATACCTCTTTTAACCTATCACCAACCCTAGGTTCGTGATATGATATTAAAAATCCCCCTCCCTCAAAAAAAAAAAAAAAAAAAAGCACCATGGGTTCCTGCAATCTGGCTTGACGAGGTCCAAATCTATCCCCAGGACCTTCCTATCCCTCTCCCTTTGAGGGCCATAGACACCATTTAGACTAGTCACTATTACTGAATTTACAAGAAAAAGAAAAAAGGAAACAAGCTGGGAATCCATTTTGTTTGAAACTCTAGGGTGTAAGTAAAAGAATACCACCTGCACCCGAAATATCAAATGGCACTGAGTCCACCCAGCAACTACACCAAATACTCCTAACAATAGCCAGAGCAATTGACTCTAGCTTAGCTTCTTGGCGATAAACCAAGTCTCGATTCCAAGAAACAAAAAGGGAAACAAGCAAGACATCCATTTTGTTTGAAACTCTGGGATCTTGAAGTAAAAGAATTCCACCTGCATCCAAGTGTCAAAAGGCAGTCTGTTCAACCAGCAACTTCACTGAATTTTCCTAACTGTAGCCAGAGCAATTGATTCTAGCATAGCATCTTGAAGATAAACAAAGTCTCCATGCCATCTATCTATTAAGGAATGCTTTTGTTGATTCATGTTTTAGAAAAGTCATCTAGTCCCATACTGTTCATGAAAGGATACGAAACTTTAAAGCAGCCTTATAGTGTCACCCTTCCCAAGTTCCTTAGTTTACTTATAATTGACATCACATGGAAGGTTTTAAAACTCCCTCTTCCCTTTTCAGTGGAGTTGTATTGTTCCCTAAGTTTCCTCCTAAGTTCAATTTTCTCAAAAGGACTAATAGATTAACCTTTTAGGACATTTCTGTAAACCCACTAAACTTTTTAATTCTTCTCGAAATCCATTCAGATGATTCCATCTCCTTATCAGCCAAGCCTTAGATAAATATCATTAATGGGTTCATAGTTTGTTGAGCGTGGCTCAAGAGAGCAAACCCATCACAACCAAACTTTCCACCAAAGCCCAGTTACTACTCTTAGTAGTGCTGTCCCTAACATGCTTGAGGGCCTTCCCGACAAGTGAGGCTATCAACCTCCCATTTATGGGAACATTTAGAGAAAAAGCATTCAATGACTGAAATCATCCTTGAGAGGGCAAGAAGTTATTGTTATAAGCTTTCCTTGGATCAACAATAGGTTGAAAAGGATTAATAGAAGAAAAATGCAAACTTGGTTCTTCATTTGAAGAAACAAGGGTAGAGAGCCCTTTTATTTTACTATGAGGAATATTGTCTAAGAGACTGGCACTGTGAGTAACCTCTGTGAGTAACCTCCAATGACAAACAAGTATGAAACCCTAAAAAACCATGGGAAGGAAAGCGTTCATCCAACATCCCTATTGGACACTTGACTCATCTCTGAACAACCTGGAAGAAGAGAAGAACCTGAAAAATTCTAGCACTCCTTTGAGCATAACTAGAATGCCCTGCAGTTTTCAACAACACAGGGTTCACATGGGTCTAATTATCTCAAGAACCTCTGGAACTCTGGAGGGCCAAAAAACAGTTACAAGATGGAGGACAGACAAAAAAGGTGACTGGGCTTTCTTATCTGGGTGCAGAAGTAGTACCCCTCCCACTTGGGCTAAATCTCTGTCATGACCCCAAGGAACCCCAAGGATATATTAGTAATACATGTCGTGTTTTCCTTATTAGTTGTATTTTTTGTTGTTGTTAGCATTTTCAATTATAAGCCTATAAATAGGCTTGAGTAAGAGGAGGAGGCTTAATGAATAATTTGAATCTCAATTCCCTCTCTCAATACTCTCCCACGGCTTCTCTCTCTCCCCCTCAGTTCTGTTCTATTCTTCCTTGCCCTCTTCTTTGCTCTATCTTCCTCCAACTCTTATCCAAATTCCTTCCTAGACCCTAGCTAAACCCTAGGGTCATGACATTTGGTATCAGAGCTCCCGTTCCTCGGCGATGACTTTCTTTGTTGCTTCTCGGAATTAGAAGGCTACTGTAATAGCTGAATTCAGCAACATAAGGCCATGGAATTGATCAAGCGGTGACTTGTGTGATTTCTTGCAGCAAAGGCGATTCCGTGCAGAAAATTCCGAAGGTTGATTTTCGGAATTGGAAGGCTGTTGCGATCGGGAGCAAAGCCTTCAACGATTGAGATAACTGTTCAGAGGAAATTTTCGCAAGTGGCAATTTAAGTGATCTTGTCCAGAAGCGAATTCCACAAGCGGTATCAGCAAAGCTCGGCGAATCATAGAAGCAAGTTCCAAAACTGACTCAGGAGATTTCCGAACGATTGGATTTCAATTGTCGAAATTGATAGTGGTGAGTGTCGGCTCGGATCTGAAGGAGAAGTAGGCGGATTGGTTCGGCTAGGATTCTAGTGATTTTGTTCGGAATTGAGGACGAGCAACCCAGGCGATTCAAGGAGCAGCGAATTTCGAAGAATTGAAGCAGAGCAATGAGCGAATCAAGAATTAAGGAGAATTCCATTCAGAGGTCGGTGATTGGGTAAGTGGACGCAGGCTTGGGTGATTACAAGCGATTACCATAAGAATCCGCGATGCTGGAATCCACAACGAATCTGATATGGAACGGGCGGATCGTGATCTGCATGTAGCCATAGGCTACTGCTCTCAGTAACGAAATCAAATCAGGCAAGGAGGAATTACGCAGCGGAAGTTGATTTCAAAAGCAAGATGTTGGATGGTGATTGGGTGTCGATTCCGCTAGGGCTAGCCTTAAATCAGTTCGATTCTAGCAAACTCGTTGCATGTGATTGAGGCGAAAGGCAGGAGCGATCGGGAGCGAAATTCAGATCTCGGTTGCTGCTTGTGAGTTAAGCGAAGCAGGATAGGGCCGATCGAGGCTGCTTCATGAGGTTCTAGTGACAGAATTCTGGTGAAGTTGGAAGCTGCAAGTAGGCGAACTTGAAGGCCACACAAATTCGATCCTCGATTGCTGAAGTGAGGTTGAGGCGAGAAGGAAGCTGCAGTTGGCGAAATTGAGAGTCGGCAGCTTGAATTTTGAACGCGAACTTAGAGGGAAGTCGATTGTTAGTTGGCTGGAACTTAGGCGGACATCGATTGAGGCAAAAAAAATTCTCAGGCGAACGGCAAAAGCCTGCCATTTCTTGAAAGCTGATCGAAGCTATTTAGATCAGCGATTTTCGGAAGTAAGTGCGCAACATAAGTTTGGTTTCAGTGTTGCACTGTGGAAGTAATTGCGAAGGGGAAGTGTCGGGTTCGGAAGTTGCCTGGTTGATTTCTGAAGCTGCTTAGAACAGGTTGTCTAAAACTGTTCAGAGCTAGCAGATTGTTTGAGGTGGACTCTGCAATGGATTTGGAGGCTGTTGATCATTTTAAGAGGCTGAATTCGGAAGCTAAGGAATCCAAGGTAATGCAGGAGGCGATGACCCATGGCCTGAAGGACAATGTAGCCAACAGAGAAAACATGAGGGAGGATATAGCTGCCTCTCAAGAAGGAACGCAGAGAGACTTGGAGAGGCATCGGGAGATGATGGAGCAACATGTCCAGTGGATCAATAGCATGTTGAACAAGCTGTCTTCACTACCACAATTCCGGCTATCACCGAATTTTCCTCCCCGGGCAGTAGCTGATCCAATTTTACCTAGTCAAGGCACCCTTCCTATGACCTATGGCTTGCAAGAGGCCGAGGAACTACTGGCCTTGAAACTGGAAATTTAGGTAAGATGTTCATCTTCCCACATTGCCAATCATACTCCAATGTCTAGGGAAGGGGAGATCAGGTGGGCTGATCTTGCTAGAAATTTACATGACCAATTTGGGATGAAAAAGAACATGATTAAGGTGACTGAGGAGTTCAACCAATTAAGTCAGGAGGGATCAGTGACAGATTATTGGAATAGATTTGAGGAGTTAAGATCCCTATTGTGGAGTAATCAGCCAGTTTTGACGGAACACTATTTTGTATCAAGATTTGTTAGTGGTTTGAAGGACAAACTGAGGTCAATGGTCAGGATGATGATGCCAACAACTGTGAAAGAGGCAGCCAAGAGAGCAAGGCTGCAGGAACTTGCCTTGGAAGCCATTTTTAGAAAGCAAGAGTTGCAGCCTAACAGTTATATTAAGGGCAGACAACTGATTGAGGAAGCTTCTAAGGCTGCAAATCATGCCAAGCATGAATCAGAGGAAAAATTGGGGTTGGACCGGCCAATTGTAACTAAAGATTTCAGCAAGGAAGAGAGATTGGACAATGCTATCGGTGGGGATCACTATTCATATCTGCTGGAGGTTGATGTATCAGCACTAGAAGGGAAGGATGGCGATGGTGATAGTGTCCTTGCAGCTGAGGAAAAGTATGAGGCTAATAAAGACCTAAGGATAAGGATGGTAGCTGTAAAGAATGAGGAAAAACCTGAATTGGATCAGGCAATTCAGGCTGCCAAGGAAGTAATGGTAATTGTTGAAGAAGCTATCAAGGTTCCACTGACAGAAAAATCTGCTGGAAGTGGTAACTTCCAGAAAAATCTGCTGGAAGTTAAAGATACCACAATTGAGGATACCTCTACTAAAGAGAAAGAAGACATTGGGAAGATGGTGGGGAAATTCTTTGTGGAAGGAAGCGAGACTTTTGCTGCTTTGATAGTTCTCATTTCCATTGGAAAGCAGCAACATCGAACCAAATTTCGACCTACAAAGCAATTTGACTTACTCTCTACAGTTAGAGAGATTATAGTGGAAGGTGTGATAGGTCAAATGGAATTAATTTTGAGAGCAACAAGGAATGGGTGGATGGCTGGAACAGGGGCTGCAGTGAATCATGATACTGCTGTTCTCGGAGGAAAAGACATGGCAAGACAAAAGAAAAGAAAAGTGAGAGATAAGAACAAGAAAAGGCGAAGAAGAAAACAAATTATTAAGGCTGGAATTGGCTGAATAATAGGGTTAACAGCAGCCAATTCTTGGGGACAAGAATTGTTTGAAGGGGTGGGGATTGTCATGACCCCAAGGAACCCCAAGGATATATTAGTAATACATGTTGTGTTTTCCTTATTAGTTGTATTTTCTGTTGTTGTTAGCATTTTCAATTGTAAGCCTATAAATAGGCTTGAGTAAGAGGAGCTGGCTTAATGAATAATTTGAATCTCAATTCCTTCTCTCAATACTCTCCCACGGCTTCTCTCTCTCCCCCTCAGTTCTGTTCTATTCTTCCTTGCCCTCTTCTTTGCTCTATCTTCCTCCAACTCTTATCCAAATTCCTTCCTAGACCCTAGCTAAACCCTAGGGTCATGACAATCTCATTCTAGAATTGACACAGACAGGCTATTTTTTAAAAGCAACATTACAGCACAAATCATCCTGCAATTGACTGACATTACCTTGCTCAGACTGAGAAACACCCTGAAACCCAATTAAAGGGGCAAATAACAACCAATTTCATAGAGCTTCACTGCATACTGTCATGAGCCTAGGGTTACAATTGTAATTGATTGGCATTTATCTTGTATGAGCAGTTGGGGGCTAACTAAAAAGGGTTAGGCGGTTAGGTATGTTAGTTAGGTGGTTGAATTAGCTGATGAAGTGTACTAGAGGCTCTATAAAGAGACCTACACAGCAGCAGGGAAGTATCATCGGAGAATAATGACAAGTCCTTTTCTTTCAATCCTCTCTCTCTCTCGTTCTCTCTTTCCCCCTTAATCTGTTCTGTCTCTCCCTCTAATTCTGTTCTTCTTCTTCTAAATTCCTATTCAAATCCTAGGAAACCCTAGGGTCTTGACACATACTTCCATGTTTGGAGGGTGGTGTCTCCTTTGGAACTGAGCTGGCCAATCTTTCCAGGTACTCACTCATGTATAACCTGCACGTCAAACACTCACCATCTTCCTCCCTTCACCAATGATTACAAACCTACTGTTGTTTGGCACACTCTTCATAGCTGATACCACAATATTAGCCTTCCTGAGATATTTGGCCTGAATTCTTCTTGATGGGCAATGCAAGGATATCTAAACCTACTTCATTGTAATTCATTGCCCAAACACCCCTCCTACTCCTTTTTACAAGCACGGTTGAAGCCAACTGAAATGTTCGCAATAATTAGATTTACATGTTAGTATGCACGATCCACTTAAAAGTGTTGCCAATTTCCTTAAAATCCCATAATGAAATGAAATCCCTTACACCCTAATCCTAACTTTCAAGGCTTAGAGGTTGAACAGTATCAACTAGTATTGGGTTCCACCAAGCCAGATTAAGTTTCTGATCTTGAAGATCCAAGATGATTTCAAAATCCTTGATGATTCAGTAACAAAAAAAGTGGTAAAGGAAAGAAGCTCCATAGTTGAGGAACTCCTCCATCAGGCTCTGACTTAATGCCTTGAACCTAGGTAAACAAGAATTTGGCGTCACTTAAAGATTTGCCTCTTTAGTCTCAAGAGTTTCAAGGGAGGGGCAAACCAAGAGTAGCCATCACCTGGAATAAAGATTTATAGGAACCTTCCTTCTGCCTACCATTGAGCATTGACAAGGAAGCCCTCAAAATCACTCTGGAAGTAACCCCTGCCAATAGATCAATCTCCAAAAATCTATATTTGGCATTGGGTCAACATCTAGCTACGACCTTCCAAGAGCTGGATTGATGCCAATTAAGATTATTAGTGCTATTAGACCACCCCTAGCACATCGGAGGAATCACACAGCCATGTGACTTCTACTTGACCTTTTGATACCCATGCCTCCACTCAAAATAGGTGGGACCCATTTTAACTTTGAGATAGCTGAAGTCTTCTGATGAATTTGTAACAGTTCTCTGATGTTGAAAATTAAGGATTCATAGGAGGTGACAAAGGGTGAAGGAAGAAAGTAGAATAAATAAAAGGACAGTGGTGCTAATCATCTGCGAGAAAGGTGAATGTTGGAGACCACAAGAAGTAGAGCTCTCTTTCTCCTTCTTTCTCCCAACATCCTGGTGTTTAACTTGGTGAAGGCCATGAAAGGTCAAGGTCGGAGACCATAAGAAGAGCAGAGATCAAGTTATGATGGTTAACCATATTATATAAATTTATAATTTGTTACCCTTACATTCTTTCTGGTAGGATCTTGATCTCAATCCAACCCCTACAATTCAATTCAGAAGAACCACTGAAATCCTACATAGGATCCTCCTGATGTCAACCATTTCACAAACAACCCAAGCATCCTTGAGGACGTTACCATGCAATGCGTTGTATGATTCTGCATTTTTTTCCAATCATAATGGGCATGAACAGCTGCAATTGTGTAAAGACCAGCATATTCTCAAATTCACAATGAACAGGTTCCTCTTTTGAATATACTATTTGAGGCCCCTTTCATTTGAGATGAGCTCCCTTCTTTGGTTTGCATTTTCTTCTCCTAACTTCATTCATTATCAAAACTCTTTGTTTGTTTCGTAACATTTTTGTTGGGACAGTTGTTCAAGAAATGCCCAGTTCCAGTACTAGGAAAACATTCATAATGCTTATAATCTTCTTTATTTGCGGTGCTGATGTGTGACTCAACATCATAATCATCAGTAAAAGAAAGGCTCACAACCAAACATGGATGTGTGTGTGTGTATTTCCGCTTGAAACTTGTGTTCTTCTATTAGATACTTCTACATCACCCTTTGATTAGTGGGAGCAGCACAACAATCAATTTATTGTTCTTTGTAGTATGTTTTCAAATTGATGCTATTACAGCTGTATAGAGCATCAAATAGTCTGATTCTTGTTTTTGTGAATGGTAGGGTTGTATTTCCATTCTTTGGTGAAGGTGGTGTTTTCAATATGCTTCTTTTCTTAAAAAAAAAAATATTTGTGCATATTGCTCAACCTATACGTGAAGCACCAAGTAGTGCCAAGGATAGGTTTCTGTGCATTTGGAATCCATGAATAATGTCACCTTGATCTTTTACTTGTGAATTTTCAACTTTGAGGCTATGGGATCCAATCACATTCACAAACTGCATTTCTTTTGGTGGGTTCAAGATATATGATTATCTGCTGATGGGGGTTGCAGCCACATGACCAGCGAACCTTTTCCTAGAGCTAGGTAGCAGTATGTAATTTTTGGTATTCATCTATTGCTATTGCCACCTAATTGCTATTATTATGACAAATATTACCACCCTCAAATATTTAATCATCAAATTTCTAGAACAGTTTGCCTGTAGCTCTCTTTCTATAGGGTAGAATAATCATCAAATTTCTAGAACAGGTTGCCTGTAGCTCTCTTTCTATAGGCTAGAATTTCTACCTTGTTGTCTTCACGGTTGCAAATATTTAGGGTTGATATTTGTCAAGCTGTTCCGAATTTTATAACAAAAAGGAAGCATTTATGGTGAGAGAGGAGGCAAGGATGTGGTTATATGGCTCATTTCTACTCTTTGCAAGAGAGGAGAGGAAAAGAGGATTGCGAAGATCAAGTGTGTAAATGTTTTATAATGTCCCTTTAACAAGTGTCTAAATATGAAATTGTTGCGGATTCAGATGTGCTTTGGTTGTAACATGACATGTGTATACCAGAGTAGAGGAAGTTCCTCATGCTTTTTAGTTTTCCTAGGGGTTTCCTAATTCTTCTTTATTTGCTTGCTCAATTGTAACATTACTTATTCTGTGCTTAATATTCACACTCAATCTTGGTTCGGAATGTGCTACTGCAGCGGTTATGCGCTCTGATGGGTTTGAGTATCTCAAGGAAAACTGCCCATCACTGCAGTCAGAGATCTTGAAGACAGTGGCAGGTTGTGAGGAGGACTGTAGCAGTGGAGGTGGGAAGTCACGAAGCGTTTGGGCCCAACTCTCAGATGGTGGCGATACTAATGGCAGAAGGGTTAGGCAGAGGATGACTTGACGTGGACTAATAAGAAAGGAGATTGTGCTTGTACAAGGATGGTAATAGTGTAGATCAGGAAAGGCCATGAATGGTGTCAAAAAGAAATGCAGAAATTGTTAATAGAATGAAACATCACAAGTTTCTCTGCAAGTTCTATCATATGAATGTTTGATGTTTGTGTGACAGGAGCAAACTGAACGATGTTAAAAAGTTCGAAGGTCTTGTGCTTATGCTGACTTTAGGGCTGTTTTTGGCAGTGGGGCAAAAAGTATACAAGGAGACTTTATTATATATGCAAATCTCCCAGTAGTATGTCTTTTCTTCACTAGTGCATACTGCTTACAAATTTTACCAGAAAGGGGTTTATTTGTGAATGTGTATGAATAGGAATACATAATTGTGCATATAAGCTGTTGATTCAGGAGCCTTCTTGGGGCGTCAGATATTGGCAACTTAATTTTGCAATGTAATTGGGAATGGTGGGGGAGATTTGTCTTTTATGTTCTGTTTATTTGCATTAAGGCTGTTTTTGTTATCTACATACATTGGCTTTATTGTCCATTTGTTCTTGTAAATGTATTTGATTGAAACTGTAATTGCTCTTTTGTATTTTTTTATGGTTACAGCCATTAAGTTAAAAGCCTTAAAATTCTTTTAGGAGGGAGATTTGATCTGCTTATTAAGAGTTCATTATTTGTTACTGCTTGTGTCATGATGGTTCAATCTGGAATTTTCTTTGTTGGTTACCATGTTTAGCAAGTTGTCTTCGTTCTTCCCCCCCCCCCCTTTTATTGGAATATTGTATCTTCTGGAAAATAGTTGTTTAATTGTGTGGAAAATTACTGAAAATGTGTTATGTTAGCATAACTATTATATTAAAATTTTAAAATAAGTACAAAATGTTTGTTAGTAAATATGTTTTATAAAGAAAATGGTGTAAGACAGAAATAGTATGTAATGGCATTGGTGGTGGTGAGTTGATATTTGTGGTGGGGAAAGGTGCATGGATGCTCACAGCACACAACGCAGCTAAGGCTTCTACTTTGGTCTCCGCAGCAGCACTACATGCCAACATCATCATCGTGATCTCATCATTTCTAATAAAGATTATCTCAACTTGTCCGTCTGTTCACTTCTCTTGGCCACCCTTTTCTATTTATCTATGCATCTATTTGAATTAATGAAGGTAAAATTGCTGCATCCCACTCTGTATAACTCTCTCTCTCTTTAGGTGCTAAGAATTATGAGCCACATATCAAACCTTGTGTCCCCTCTTGACTATTCTATCATCTTTTTCCTCCAAATAAAATGCTTCGCTTGCATCATTCATCATTCATCATGATAACATTGTTGATCCCTTCCCCTCCCTCCCTCCCACAGCAAACACATAATAAACATGTATATATTTGTCAATCTTCTACGTTGAACTTTCTTCACACTCTCTCTTGTATATGCTAGTCCCGGATCACCTACCTAGCTCTCGCCCCTGATGGTGATAATTTTCATTATATATATATATATGTGTGTGTGTGTATGTATATCTTCTCAACAACCACTTCGACTCACCAACTAATTCCAGAACCAGATGCTAATAATTACACTGTGAATGGGTGCACAGAGCTTCACAACCTCCATAACCACCAGGCCAAGTGCTCCTATCTCAGGGCCAGCGGCTGCCGTCCCCCAGCAGAAGCCGTCATATCCTGTATCCGCCTCTTCTATTGCTCTTCCCCTCTTTTTCTTCTGGGCCTCCCCCTTCTCCTCTGGCTCCTCGTCCTCTTCTACCTCCTCGCCGACACTGCTTCCACTTACTTCTCCTCTTCCCTGCAAAGCATGTCCAGAGCCCTGAAACTTTCTCCGGCCATAGCAGGCCTCACTCTCCTTTCTCTTGGAAATGGCGCGCCCGATCTCTTCTCCGGCATCGCCTCTTTCATGGGAGACGGAGACGGCAACACCAAACTCGTTGGCCTCAGCACCATTCTGGGCGGTGCCCTCTTTGTGTCTACTTCTGTGGTTGGCATCATAAGCATTTCCATCCGCCATAGCCGTATACAGATAGATAAATCCAGTTTCATCAGGAACATCCTCGTCTTCCTTTTGTGTCTACTTGGGATTCTAATATCCGGGAAGGTCAACCCATGGGGCGCAATCGTTTCCTCACACTGTACCCTCTATACGTGTTCATGGCCTCCACCACACAGGCTTGTAGATCTCAATCTCCAGAAGAGGACAATCCAGCGTTAGGAGAACTGTCAATTAAAGATGAAATATGCTGCAAATACACCAAGCAAAAATGAGAAAATATGATTCTTCCAGAATTCACTGTTAAAACATAAACATTTTTCCATTGCTTTCAAATGAGAGTTACAAAGCCATTTATACTAGTAACGTAATATATTAATGCTATGAATGTAGAATAGAACATTAATAATAACTTAAATTCTTAAGAGACTTAATACATGCATCCAGAGAACTTATCAACTTCCTAATCAATTAAGCTTTATCTTCAAGATACATGGAATAATTCTCAATTAACATTCTCCTCCTTAGGAATTGTTCCATGTACCCCCAACATGCTTTTTATCTTCTCAAACCTTGCCTTTTGAAGACTTTTGGTCATGACATCTGCTACTTGAGCTTCGGATGGACAATAATTTAGCTTAATTTCTTTATTAGTCACCATTTCTCTTATTGCATGAAACTTGACCCGAATATGTTTGGCAATGCCATGAAGAACTGGATTTTCTGCAAGAGAAATAGCAGATTTGTTGTCCACATTTAAGACCACAGGTGAACTGACATTTATGCCCAAGTCTGAGAGTATTTTCTGAATCCAAATAGCTTGATTTGCAGCATTTACAGTTGCAATATATTCTGCCTCAGCAGAGGATTGAGCAACAATTTCTTGTTTCTTTGAACACCATGAAAACACACCATTTCCAAGGGTAAATGCATAACCTGAAGTACTTCTGCTGTCAGCTTCATTTCCAGCCCAATCTGAGTCTGAATATCCCATTAACTCCTCTGAATTTCTGGAGTTGAACCAAATACCATACTTTATGGTTCCTTTCACATATCTCAGAATCCTCTTAGCACATTTAAGATGCCTTTCACATGGCTTATGCATAAATCTTGATAAATAGCTCACAGGAAACATAATATCTGGCCTAGTGTGTGTGAGGAAGAGAAGACCTCCAATGATGCTTCTGAAAAAGGTTGCATCAACCATTTCACCTTCATCATTTTTTGACAGCTTCTCATTGCAAGCCATTGGAGTTGAGACTGACTTGCAGTCTTCCATCTTACATCTTTTCAATAGATCTTTAGCATACTTGGATTGAGACATAAAAATACCTTTTTCTGTTTGCATGATCTCCATTCCAAGAAAGTAGTTCATAACTCCAAGATCTGACATCTCAAATTGCTTTTTCATTTCAGCTTTGAATTTTTGGAGTTCATCCTTATCATTACCTGTTATTAATAAATCATCAACATACATAGAAACAACAAGAGTTCTGTTGTTAGAACCCTTCTTGACATATAATGTTGCCTCATGTAGACTTCTTTGAAAGCCACATCTGGACAAATAAGCATCAATCTTTCCATACCAGGCTCTTGGAGCCTGTTTCAGCCCATACAAAGCCTTATGAAGCTTTAAGACTTTATCACCTTCTACCTCAGCTGGAAAACCTTGAGGAATATCCACATAAATATCTTCTTTCAAATCACCATTGAGAAATGCTGATTTTACATCCAAATGACAGATTTCCCAGCCAAGTTTTGCAGCTAAAGCAACCAGTAGCCGAACTGTGTCCTGCCTTGCAATAGGAGCAAATGTTTCCCCATAATCCAAACCAGCCTTTTGAGCATATCCTTTCACAACTAATCTTGCTTTTAGCTTGTTGACTGAGCCATCTGGGTTTCTCTTCACCTTGTAAATCCATTTCAAACCAATTGGCTTTCTTCCTTTAGGTTTGCTTACAAGACTCCAAGTTTGGTTCTTGTTGATCATCAACAACTCCTCCTCCATAGCTTGAATCCATCTAGGATCTTGAGAAGCCTCTTCATATGAATCTGGTTCAGAAATAACCAAATTACAGCTCTCATATATATCAACAAGACTTCTGGTTTTTTGCTTTAATGGTTCATCTTGCCTATCAAATTCATCTTTGGCATCTGCATCTTCATTGCTTTGCTGTTGAAATTGCAATTCCTGAGTGGGTTCAGAAATGATATCTTTATGTGGCTTTAGTTCATTCTCATCAAAACTCCAATACGAGCCTTCATCAATCACCAAATCTCTAGTGATAAGGACCTTTCCTTCTTGCACATCATAGACTTTGTAACCTTTAGTCATAGGAGCATAACCTAGGAGTATCCCAGGTCGAGACTTTTGATCTAATTTGGATCTCTTGATTGCTGGCACATGAACATAACATCCAGAACCAAAGATCCTCACATGCTTTACTGAAGGTTTATGACATGTCCATGCTTCAACAGGTGTAACTCCCTTTAAAGCTGAAGTAGGAAGTCTGTTTATAAGATAAATTGTTGTGTAAGCAGCTTCTGCCCAGAATTCATTTGGGAGCTTCTTTTCAGCCAAGATACACCTTACCATCTCCATGACAACTCTATTTTTCCTCTCCACTACACCATTCTGTTGCGGGGTATATGGAGTTGTGAGTTGATGCGAAATACCATACTTGCTGCAGAATTCTTTAAATTCTATGGAGTTAAACTCAAGACCGTTGTCAGATCTGAGAGCCTTGATCTTGCAACCACTTTGTGCTTCCACCATCCTTTTGAACTTCTTGAAAACATCAAAAACTTGTGACTTACTTTTGATGAAATAGATCCAGGTACTCCAAGTGTAATCATCCACAAAAAGGACAAAGTATTTATTCTTGTTCAAGGATTCCTCCTTCATGGGACTACAAAGGTCACTGTGAATGAGTTCAAGCTTGTTCTTTGCTCTCCATGTGGCTTCAGTAGGAAATGGAAGTCTGTGTTGCTTCCCCATTTGACAAACCCCACACACTTCATTTGGGATCATTACATCTGGCATATTTCTTGCCATGCCTTCCTTACATAATTTAGAAAGAGCATTATAGTGAAAATGACCAAATCTACAATGCCACAACTTGGATTCATCAACAGTTACATTACATGCATCTTCCTTTTGGATATTAAAATTTAACATGAAGGACTTGTTGATCATAGGCATCCTTGCAGTTAAAGAGCCTTCTTTATCATAGATGTAACATGTATTTCCTTTGAAAAGAATTGAATAACCATTCACTAGCATTTGAGGCACACTTAGGAGGTTATGAAAGAGTGAGGGGACATAAAGAACCTGATTAATATATCTTGGACCAACCTTGGTTTGAACCAAAATAGTTCCCCTTCCAGCAGCTTCAACAAATTGACCATTTCCAAGTCTGACTTTGATCTTTACAGACTTGTCCAGGCTATGAAATAGACTGTCCTTCTTTGCCATATGACTTGTGCAACCACTATCAATCAGCCATGTATGAGAATCAGTTTCAGATAATTGAGAGGCAAGAAGTACCTTTGCTTCGGGCTCATCTTCTTTTTCTCCTGTGATATTTGCTTGTTGAGTTGCCCCTCCTTTGCCTTGAACTTTTTTCAGTCTGCAATGTTTTTCAAAATGGCCCACCTTGTTGCAAAACCTACATTGAATGGGAGGCTTGCCTTTGTATCTGCAATCTTCCTCTTTGTGGTTTGTTCTAGTGCAATGTTTGCATGGTGGATAGCTTGACTTTTTGTCTGAATCTGCAGAAATCTGCACGCCTTTCCCTTTGTCTGAACTTCCTTTTGTAGGTTTCTTGCCATATCTTTTGTCTTACTTGCCTTTGTGCCTTGCTTGGAATGCTCCTTCGACATCATCTTCTTCATTTCTAATGCTTAGCCTTTTTTCAAAGGCATAGAGCCTACTGATTAGTTCTGAAATACCAAGAGTCTTGGGATCAATAGACTCTTCTATGGCTGAAATCTTTGATTCATACTTCATTGGTAGGCTGACAAGAATTTTTTCAATAATATTTTCATCTGGAAAATCTTGGCCCAAAAATCTGATCTTGTTTGCCACATCAAGTAGCCTTGAAGTATATTCTTTAACACTTTCTCCTCCCTTCATTTTCATGAGATCAAATTCCCTCCTTAAAGTTCTTAAATTGACAGACTTCACTCTGTCGTTGCCTTCAAATTCCAGCTTCAGTTTGTCCCACACTTCCTTTGGAGACTTAATATTGATAATTCTTGTGAAAACTGCCTCAGAGACAGCCTGGTGAATGCAGGTCAAAGCTTTTGGTTTCCTTTGCTTTGCCTCATCATGAATTTTAATTTGATTGAGAGTAGGATTTGCAAGTAGAGAAGGTGGATTAGAATCAAGCTCCACTACTTCCCATAGATTGAGGGCTTCGAGATATGCTTCCATCTTGAAAGCCCATAAATGGTAGTTGTTACCATCAAACCTTGGAGGACCAGACCCAATCTGCTCATTTGAAGACATTTTGGAGTTAAATGAACAGATCCCTCAAGAATACAACTCTGATACCACTTGTCAATTAAAGATGAAATATGCTGGCAAATACACCAAGCAAAAATGAGAAAATATGACTCTTCCAGAATTCACTGTTAAAACATAAACATTTTTCCATTGCTTTCAAATGAGAGTTACAAAGTCATTTATACTAGTAACGTAATATATTAATGCTATGAATGTAGACTAGAACATTAATAATAACTCAAATTCTTAAGAGACTTAATACATGCATCCAGAGAACTTATCAATTTCTTAATCAATTAAGCTTTATCTTCAAGATACATGGAATAATTCTCAATTAACAAGAACCATTATTGCCGTGTTATGTGGTCGATGAAGGTGAACCGGAAGGCAGAAAATGGAGCTTGTTTGAAAAACTCGTATGGATCCTAGAGCTGCCACTTTCATTGCCAAGAAGGCTAACAATTCCAGTAGTTTCAGAGGAGAGATGGAGCAAGCCATTTGCAGTGGCTTCAGCCACCATGGCCCCTGTTTCACAGGCAGCGATTTGGAGCTCCGGCGCCGGCGGTTGGAGTCGGTGGGCTGGTGGGAATAAGCCTTGGAGTTTTGGCATTTTTCACCAGAGAGAGGTGTCACCCACCAAGAAAGAGCTGTTTGTTGCTGGGTTGGCTTGGGGGAGGGTTTGTGATGAGCATTACGTGTTGTAGCCCAAGAACTGGTGGCTCTCTTGGTCTCACTAGGCCGTATATTTGGACTCAGCCCATCAATTCTAGGGCTCACTGTGCTGGTTTGGGGGAACTCTCTGGGGGATTTGGTGGCCAACTTGTCAATGGCAAGGGAGGGTGGGGCAGATGGGGTTGAGGTTGCAATATCTGGGTGCTATGGAGGGCCCATTTTCAACACTGTGGTGGGTTTAGGGCTCTCACTTGCTCTGGGATCATAGGCCCATGATCTCGACATTCCGGGGTTCTTAGTTGGTGGCTTACTTTGGGCCCTTGTGGTCCTTCCCAAGAGAAACATAAGGCCTGATAGGTTTCTTGGCAGAGGCCTTTTGTCCATATATTTGGGCTTTCTATGTCTGAAATTTTCTAGGACACTACTTTTAGTGGCAGGAGACCATAACAATCATCCCTAAAAGTTTTAGTGACTGTCCAAGAACAACTTACAAGTGGGCACCATTAAAAGTGATCATTTTCTCTAGCCGTCACCACTACAAGTCTAGTTTCTTATATGATGCGACTTGATCTAGTTATGCAATTGGTGAGTTAATTGTTTATATTTCTAAATCTAGGCCATAACTGTTTCATATATATTTATTTAATTATTTTAAGATCCCATTTGTCCTTGATCTTTTTTTAATTTCATACATCACTCCAAAGTTTAAAACATTGTTAATTACGTTAAAAAAAAAGAAAAGATTTTGACATAGTAAATGACTCAGTTGGCATCTAGCTATTTTGTTTGTGCGTATATACAGTAGATGAATAAGAATAGACTATAATTAGTCTTATATATATATATTGCTTTTTTTAAATATATATATATTTTTAATAATCAATATAAGATACTGCCTATTAATATGTGGGATGGCTCGATCATGGGGAGTCTAGTGCCTCAGTTGGAATTTTTGTCTATTCCAACATGTCAATTGCCTATCTCCCTTCTCGTCCTCATCCTATTTGGCTTAAGCCTAAATGTACAAGAAGCTCCTATTGATGGGGGTTTAGTCCATGCTTATACCTTTCGTAGTCCTGGTGGATAATGAAAACAAATATTAGTTAAACACAAGGCGACATCTATTTCCACCATTCAAAAGAACGACTAATTTCATATAAACCCTCACCACAAATGAATATATTAATACAAAATTGCAACTAGGGTTTCATTTCGCTCTTTGTGCAATCTAAAGAAGTAAGAACAAATCTCACCTTTTGAGTCTTTGAACTAAGTTATGTGTCTTAAATGAGACAAGGGTTTAATGAGCCTATGGTTCCATCGCAAATGGATCTAAATTTTAATGGTCTAACTCATTGATCTAGGTCAAGTTCTACTCATTGACAACTCTAGTTTCATTAGTTTAAATTCACCTAAGGAACATAAAAATTCTCATGACATATTATATCAATTGACTATCTTAAAAAAAAAATAATCAATTGACTTTTTTTTCTTCTCCTTTATGTTTTTTTGTTTATTTTTTCTCCCAATGTGTACGTAACTCATATACTATAGGGTCGATTAATGAATCATGTCTCCTACTTGAGGATTCTCTACTACAAACTACTAATGAACTATAAATATGCCTAAAATCAACAAGCTAACCCTAACCATGTCTTTCTTACACCATCCCAACCTCCATTAGTTTTGTCCGATTTAGATATGATATTTCATATCTAACAATTATGACAACGTGAATGTTGGGCTCAATGGTAAGTAAATACGATTTTAATGATAACAAAAATATTTTTATGATATAAATGTATTTCTTTCTCATATAAAAAGTAAATTTATTTTGAATTAAAAGTGGATATAAAGAGTAAATTTATTTTGAATTAAAGGTAGATTGTCTTTAGACATATTTTCTTGTTTTGATTATTTATATCTCAAAAGTTTATGTTTGAATTTTCATTTATTGATAAATGCATTTTTTACTTATGCAAAAAGTATATTTATTTTGAATTAAAGAAAAATTACTTTTAGACATGTTTTCTCTTTCTCATATAAAAAGTAAATTTATTTTAAATTAAAGAGAATTAGTTTTAGACATGTTTTCTCTTACTCATGCAAAAAGTAAATTTATTTTGAATTAAAGGAAAATTACTTTTAGACATGTTTTCTCGTTTTAATCATTTATATCTTAAAACTTATATTTGAATTTTCAAATCTTGAATTAAAGGAGAATTACTTTTAGACATGTTTTCTCTTACTCATGCAAAAAATAAATTTATTTTGAATTAAAGAAGAATTATTTTTAGACATATTTTCTTGTTTTAATCATTTATGTCTCAAAAACTTATATTTGAATTTTCAAATATTGATTTCTCATGCAAAAAGTAAATTTATTTTGAATTAAAGGTGAGACATGTTTTCTTATTGTTTGAGAAAGTCTAAATATTTTTAGAATTTCAAATTTCCTATTAACTTTTTCTTTAATGGCTAGTGTGTTTGGAAGATGTATATATATAGGGTAAATATGAAGGCTCAAGGTAGGACAAACTTGATAGAGCATTCAAATAAGAGTGAGAAGGCTCAAAGTGCTGGAAGTGTGTTGGCTAGTGGAATTCTCAACCGTTAATTACTTGTTTGTAAATTGTCTTTGATTGTAAGTTTGTTATTTTTACTCACTTATTGTGTGAGGGGATTGTATTTCTTAGTAGTGTGCTAGTGGTTCTTGCTTAGGCAAGAGATTGTATGTTGGTTTTAGCTCCAATTAAAAGTTAGTGTTGATTCTCCCTAGTAGAATTTCAAGTTAAGTCTTAAGAGCCTCAAGCTAAGTCTTGAGAGAAAGGGTTAGACTCTTTACAGCCGAACCTCTATATATTTCTCTATTTTGTGTGATCGTGTGATTTTATTAATTTCAATCATACTGCAATCACCATATATTAAAATCATAAATTTAAGAGTTTTCAAAAGAGTTAAAATTATTAATTTTTAAAAAATCCAATTCATCCCTGGATATTTTTCTAGACAACAGTGAATATCCCATATTTCTTTGTTTACTTGTAAAATTTGGTTTTTCATCCACTTATGTTCCCTTAAAGAATTCTTTAAATTCCTAGCAAAAACTATAAATTCTTTAAGTTTTTTATTTCAATGAATTCCAATGTTCGAAAATAAAATGTGGGCTAGGCGATCGCCGCAATTAAGGGCAACTTGGCACCCCTAGGCGTTGGGCTCGGTAGATCGCCAGTGGCGGCACCTAGTCACTTGGGTTGCGCACGACTGGTTCCCCTTCTCTTTTCCCTTTCTCTTTTTGATTGTTCATTGCCTAGGTCGTTTCTCTCTCTTTCTCGTTACCATCACCGATCTCTTCTCTTTGTCGTTCTCTCTCGTTTCTTGGCCATTCTCTCTCGTTGTTGATCACGTATTCCTCTAGTACGTATGAATTGCTCCTTATTGCAGCAAGCAACATGCGTTGCTGACTCTATAACAGTTGCTTGTTGTTGTTGCTCCTTGCTGCAGCAAGTATTGTTGTAACAATTGCTTGTTGTTGCTGCTATTTGTTGTAGCAAGCAAGAATCTTTTTTTCTAGGTGCTAGGCGCCAGCCTGATACCCAACTAGCGCTTAATGTGTTTTAGAGCACTGATGAATTCTTACTTATGGGAAAAAAAAAAGATTTTATTAATTTTTTTAAAATACAACATTGAGACCAAAAATTAAGATAAAAAGTAATTTGTCGGGTAAAATATTTCAAAATTAAAATTATTTTGCAATGTAAAAATTTGAAAGAAATTGAGTTTCGATAATATTCCAATGGGTATTAATATTATTTTTTGTTTAAAATAATTCCATTCCACCTATTTTTTATTACTCTCTCAAATAAAAAATAGTTTAAATTGCATTTTATTTCATTTTTTTCAAACAAAAAATAAATAAATATTTTTCATAACTTGATGAACTATAAACATGCCTAAAATCAACAAAATAACCCTAACCATGTCTCTCTTACACCATCTCAATCTACATTAGTTTTGTCCCATTTAGATATGATATTTCATATCTAACAATTATGACAACGTGAATATCCCATATTTCTTTGTTCACTTGTAAAATTTGGTTTTTCATCCACTTATGTTTCCTTAAAGAATTTGTTGAGCCAACTTGCTCATATTAATTAAGTTTTGATAATTAACAAAAATATTCTTATGATATAAATATTTTTTCTTACTCAAACAAAAAATAAATTTATTTTAAATTAAAAGATAATTAGTTTTAGACACGTTTTCTTATTTTAATTATTTATGTCTCAAAATCTTATATTTGAATTTTCAAATTTTGAATTAAAGGAAAATTATTTTTAGACATGTTTTCTCTTACTCATACAAAAAGTAAATTTATTTTGAATTAAAAGAGATTATTTTTAAACATATTTTCTTGTTTTAATAATTTATGTCTCAAAAGCTTATATTTTGATTTTTAATTTAAAAAATAAATTTATTTTGAATTAAATGTAGACATGTTTTTTTATTGTTTGAGAAAGTGTAAATATTTTTTGAATTTCAAATTTTATATTAACTCTTTCTTTAGTAGCTAAAATGATTATAAATATCTCCTAAACTCATTTTATGAGAATCCAAGTACTTCCATTGCATATCTAAATCACCCGAAACCTCTCAAACGCTCTCAAGCAAAGTATCCAAGCAATCCGAAGCTCTTGAAATATTATTCCACATCTACTGAAGAATCACAAGGTAAGAGAAGAAAAATTCTTCAAATCTTCTACGACAAATCTGAACTTTTTCATTTGAGGTTACAAATTTATTTATTTATTTAAATATTATTGTTTCGTATAATTTGTTCTTAATTGCTTATTTGTGTCCAAATGTGGACAAATTATTTGTAACATTTAAATTACTATTGTGGATTGTATATGTTTCTTAGAACCGTTAAAATCTAGGTGAATTTAATTTTCAAGGTAAGTTAGGAAGAAAACCTTGGTGTTGGTGGTTTTCCTAGAATCTATTGTAATCTAGAAGTGTATCTAGTTTTCAAGATGAGTTAGTGTGAAAACTTTTGTGAGATTAGTGGAATTCTAAGGGTGGTTGAGACCTTGGAAAAGTGGAGTAGGTGTGTGTGGAGACACCGAATCACTATAAATTGTTTTGTGCCTTATTTATTTATTCTTACTATATCTTGTGGCTTGCAATTTATTAATCTCAAACTTACATATACATAGTTATAAAATCTTAATTTGTTTAAAATTAAATAACAAGAATTTAATTAAAAGAAAATAATTTATATATGTTCTCAGAGAAAATAATTAATTAATAATATTTATTAAAAAAGAAAAAAATTTTAAACACTCAATTCACCCCCTATTGAGTGGCCATACTTTAAGGGACTAACAAAATTCTTTAAATTCCTATAAAAAACTATAAATTCTTTAAGTTTTTTATTTCAATGAATTCTAATGTTCGAAAATATGGCTTAGGCAACCACTACAATTAAGGGAAACTTGGAACCCCTAGGCGTCGAACCCGGTAGATCGCCGACAGCGACGCCTAGTAGCTTGGGTCGCGTGCGGCTGGTTCCTCTTCTCTTTTCCTTTTCTCTCTCTGGTTGTTTGTTACCTGGGTTGTTTCTCTTTCTCTCGTCGCTGCCGCCACCGATCTCTTCTCTTGGTCATTTCTCTTTCTCTAGTCATCGCTGCTACCGATCTCTTCTCTTGGTCGTTTTCTCTCTTCATCGCCGCCAATCTCGTCTCTTGGCTATTCTTTCTCGTTGTTGATCTCGTCTTCCTCCAGTACGTATGGATTGCTCCTTGCGCTAGCCTGGCACCTGACTAACACGTAGCGCGTTTTGGAACACTAATGAATTCTTATTCACAGGAAAAAAGAATATTTTATTAATTTTTTTTAAATACAACATTGACACCAAAAATTAAGATAAAAAGTAATTTGTCGGGTAAAATATTTCAAAAATTAAAATTATTTTGCAATGTAAAAATTTGAAAGAAATTGAGTTTTGATAATATTCCAATGGGTATTAATATTATTTTTTGTTTAAAATAATTCCATTCCACCTATTTTTTATTACTCTCTCAAATAAAAAATAGTTTAAATTGCATTTTATTTCATTTTTTATTACAAGAGATAATTTTTATCACTCGTTATTTGGGTTAACATGTTTATCATTTCGTATTTTAGTAACAACAATTGATGAGCTTAAATGACGGTTTATAATCGAAATTAAATAAGATTAAACGCTATCGAATCTAAAATTAAAAATTAAGAAAGAATTTAAATTTTCATAATTTCCAATCCATTAGCAAGTGAAACTTGGAATGGGAGCCTGCCTGCCTGCCTGCCTACTATAAATAGGATAGGAGGAATTAACGTTAAACAAACAAGAAATATCCGATTTCTAAATTTGAGCGAGCCTTCGCCGAAAACCTTGGAGTGCAAGTCAAGCACATATATATATATATATATATATTCCGTATTCATTCGTAGATGATCAGCGATCATCCAATCACGTTAATTAGCTGAAGATCAAGATGTGGTGCGATCACTGCTTGAACGTCTGCCGACTGAAGCGCGAAAACAGTTTCATGTAAGCCTCTCTCTCTGTAATTCCTTCTTCTTCTTCTTCTTCTTCTTCTTCTTCTTCTTCTTCTTCTTGATTTCTTTCAGTTAAGCTTCAAATCTACTACAAGTAGTAGTAGTAGTATTCTCTTGATCCTACAGACATACATACATATATATACATGTGCGTGTGTGTGGTGAATTTCTTCTGACTCAAAAGGACGCATGAATTAAGTAGTATTTGTTCTGCTACACTATCGATCAGGAGGAAATCGAGGGATATTCTCGAATAATTAAGCAGCTTGTAATTAAGCACATTAATATGAATTCTCAATGCCGGCCACACCTTCTCGCGGCCTTGCGATATATATATATATATATATATTGTATTCATCTCTGCTGAATCTCTCTCTCTCTCTCTCTCTCTCTCTCTCTCTCTTTGTTGTTGCTCTGTATTTCCCCCCTTTTTCATTGCTTCTGTGTGTTCAGATTGCTGGATTGCAAACCGAGTGATTTCGTCGACCAAATTGCAAATAGCTTTATTAGCTAGCCTGCAGTTTAATAGTCTAAAACTCAGTGGATCAAATAAAAAAGTATATAATAAAATAAAGGCTTAATTTATTGTGTTTGGATTAAAAAATCCATGGGTTAGGCTCGGAACATAAAACTCTGATATAAACACAAACAACAATATTTAGCACATCAATAACAAACATATCTTGGTTGACTGAATTAATAACCGGCATTAATAATTAGCGGATGAATAATCTGTATGAAATCTGTAAAGCACTCTATTTTATTGGATTTGATCTCCAACATAAGCATGTATATTATAGATCATGCATTTCTTGAACTTTTGATAACAATCTTGGAACTCTCTCTTGCAGATGCTGTTCAACTTGCGGGAAGATTCTTCATCAGATTGTTGGCAGATTCAAATCAGCAAGGAAAGGTTCAAAAAGATCACAGAATACTACAAGCTTCCAAGTGTTTGATGTTTATACCCCTCCTCCACTATATACCTCATCGCAGGATCAGTGCACAATTGAGTGTGGTTTTGATGAAGCTTTGCAAAATCCAAACCCAGTCCGTGATGAGTAAGCCCTCCTTTCTTCCATTTGGCCCGGCCCACTTTTTATTAAATTTAATTCCAGTATGTTAATTAGTTGATTTCTCTTTTCAGGCAACCAGAATTATCATCCAAGGATGGGCGCATAAATAAAAGCCAAAATGGTGCACACAAATGATACTGAGTTTAGCTATCAACATTCAAAGATGCTGTGTTCTGATCTGACAGGGCCATATTTTTGTTCATAATATTGTGACCTTTAGATTAAACAGTGCTTTTTTTCTTTTCTTTTTTTCTTTTGGTGCTAAGTTAGATTTAACCGTTAATAATAGTGTGATATAACTATATTAATTAATCCTTTTTACTTCTTAATTTTTTTTTTGCCAACATTGTCCAATTGTGTGCTATTAATTAATTAATATAAGAATAATGCTTCTTTATGATCCGAGAGTTATGAACTAAAGTTGTGGAAATCGTTTTTTTATTTAAAAAAATAAATCTTACCTAATATATTTATAATAATATAATAAAAAAACTTATGCACGGAGACATGCTCTTAATTTATCAATATATAAGAATAATTGAATGGGCTTTCTCCCCTCTAAGCCAATTATTAACTATATAATGATCCTGTAATTCTCAACCTTTTTATTTTAAAATGAATAATTAAAAAAATATTATGTTTTTCAAAGTACCATCAAATTATAATAGAATAGCATTTCTCTTCTCAAGATAAAACTAGAAAATCATAGCCCAGCAATGACTCCAAAATTATATATATATATATTATTTATATAACACCTAAAATATCAAATAAATAAATTTAAAAACTTACCCAAATCATTAGGAGCTGGCATAGCACTGTTTGTTTGGCGAGGTTTCCATCGAAAACCACCACAAGAAGAAAGTGTTATCCAATATCCCATCATAGAGCTTTAATAAATGGAACCCATTTCCATCTTCTGCTCAGGAAAATGGAAATCTCAGCGCAGCCTCTTTCCTTCCCCAAGCTTCCAATTCCAAGGCCGCCTTCTTCGTCTTCGTCTTCTCCCCTCTTCTTCCACTTGAGACCGTCTGCCCCTTTTCTTGGCGGCGTCAACAACTCACCCATAAAATTACAGTGTATTAGAAGCAAAGCAACACACGGGAGGAGCCTCGTTGCCATAAATGCTTCTGGGTCTCAAGCCACTGCAACAGATAATGCTGAAAGATGGCTTCTTGAGCCTGTGGGTTAGTCATCTTCTCCTCTCTCTTACTATTACTACTATATACGATCATTTTCTCCCATGGTTAGAGAGAAATTGAACTTTGATTTGTTGGTGTTTAGTTTTTTGTACTTATCAGTATGCAAGTGTTATGTTTCTGTACTTCTGGGATGTCAATTAGCTTGTCAATGAAGCTAAATTGGGCTTTTTTCACTTTGGGTCAATTCTCTTCACCATATTTTAGTTTTTTGTTGTTCTCTTGTAACCCATTTCTAGAAATTTTTCTTGTCTTCTTCAGTCTGTTGCTTGTTGCTTGTCTGTGATTACTTTGTTGTGAAAATTTCATCTGGAACTGTTGTTGCTTGTGTTCATCAGAATGATCCTTTTTGCACATTTCATAGAACATGTGAGGCCAATTCTGTAGTAATTCCCGTAGTCTTTGTCCTTTGTTTCATTTACAAACTTATGCTATGTCTCTAACAAATTTATGCTTGTTATACATTCCTGTCAGGTTATAATGGAAAATTTCATTTGTGATTCCACCTTCAATTTTGTTTTTCCATTAGTTATTTCATGATTCACCTTTAACATTGTATGATATTCATATCACAACTCGGACAGTTCGATATTTTAATGAAAAAAAAGGCTTTTTTGTTTGTGGATCTTAAATATAACAAAGCCGAAAAGAAGTTTAACAAATAGGAATACTAGAACAGGATTCGTTCTTGAAATTACAAAGAAGATACAAAATCTGTTGAAGATCTCTACTTGAAGCCTCTTTGCCTATCAATTATCTGCTTATATGTTAGAGATTACAATATATGATTTGAACATTGGATTGTACAGGTGATGGTGACTCGAGACACTTAGGTTTCAAAGTTTCGATGCCAGGTGCATTTGAAATAGCTTCGGTAAGTATATGGTTATTCCTCCAATATCATGCTTAACAAGTTAAACTGGTATTTCCTTACAATTCTTCAGAATGAGGTCACTGTTGGGCGTCTCCCTGAGAAAGCAGATATGGTCATTCCCGTTGCAACAGGTATTCCAAAAGACCAAATTTCGCATATTTTTAATCATTCACTTCTTGTTGCTCATTACTGATGTGTTGCACACTGCTAAACCAGGCAGGGCACCTTCTTAGAAGTGTCCATGCTTCTACAATACTGTAAATGAGAGGATTATGGAAACTAATTGAGCAGTAACTACTTTTAACAGAACAATCTTGCAAGCCATTTCCACAGTTAAAGATGTGCCATTTTCATGTAAATGGGCTTTGAAACATCTAAGTTAGACTTGCATGAGCTTTTAGATCATGCACATATAGAATATTTTTCTTGATTTAAGGTAATTTATATCATCCGTCTTTCTAACTCAAACTTACTGAAAGATTTTGAGTGAGTATAATAATCTTCTACGTGCATAATCTTCTTTGCGTTATATAGAAATACAACTGCAAGTCCCCCGTGTATTCATTCAGATTTCTTTTTCAAAACTAAACCAGTATCTGGTCTGCATGCGCGCATTAAGAAGAAGGAGGGGAGTCTTCTGGTGATGGATTTGGACAGCACAAATGGCACATTCATTGATGACAAACGGCTCAGACCTGGTGTTGCTGCTACAGCATCATCTGGAAATTGCATTACCTTTGGTACTCATTCTTTTCGTTTAGTTTTCTGGTTTTGACGTGGGCACAACATCGAAGATTGTTTCTAAAATCTGGTTGCAAATGGGTAATAACAAACCAGTGCCCTGATCTGTTTTGTCATGTTTAAGATCCTTGAAAGCATGCTATATTAATTTTGTTTATCAGCATTAGGGTGTAGCAATAGTAAGATTGCTCCTTTGTGACCAGAAAGAAAGTCATGACTTGAGCTGAGAAAACAACCCTTTGCTTTTAATTTAATTCCATGCATCGTCATCTTCTTCTCCCACAAATTTCCTATCAATTTTGCCTTATCTTGTCCAAGTGTGTCATTATCTATCATCCCTGAGCATCTTATGTTAACATCTTCTAACCAAACCCTAGCCTAGCCTAGAATGAGCACATGTTCATGCTCCAAAAGTCACATTGTTGTTGTCAAAGTAAAGCATAATTTTAGTTGCCAATGCCAGAGCACCTGCACATTTGCCTATGTTTTTCAACTCATATATATATGTGCCTTTCTCCTTGTTTCACCAGGTGACATTCATCTGGCAATGTTCCGTGTTTCGAAGATAGGGAATGTGGAAACTGCTGGCGATTCGGAAGATTCTGAAGCTAAACCAGAAGCAGAAGAAAGTGAAGAATCAATAGATAATCCAGAAACTACTACAAGTTAAATTTCTGGACACCCTTTGTAAACAGCTCAGTCAGTACTTCAATTATCCCCCCAGCCTTGCAAGAATTGTTTTTTCACTTTGATATTTCTTCTCAACCATTTTGGTCCCCAAACACACGTCTCTGTCATACTGAATTAACGATCGGGAGATCTAGATTTCATGTAGCCGATATCTCCATTTCTGTTCAAATGGATAGATGTTTCTGGCAGCTAATGTGAGCCCCAGATTATGAGATAATTAATTGCATGTAGACAGGTTGTATGCCCCAAGTTAACTTCCGATTTAAACAATGTTAAATTGTTTCCCGAAACCTATTTTGTTTTGACTTCATCTTAAGGTACATGCATTCCATAACATAATAAAGTACACTAATTTCATGCATGGAGTTTTAATCGTCCTGCCATGTATTTTTTTAAGAATTAATATAACATTTTATCAGTTCATGAAAGTATTTTACAAACATATGAATGAAAGTAATGATATGACTTCATATTTTTCAACTCTTTTTTATATTTTAGACAAATTAACTCTGGGATAATCAGCAACTTAAAATCCAAGGAAAACTAGTTCCAAATGGTGAGTTGACCCTCAACAAGGGTAGGGTAACCAAATACCCCAAAAAAGGTGGTGATTTTCAATTCCAGATCTGTAATGTTGGCAGAGGATATAAATAGTTCGAATTGGATTCAATTGAAATGGCCAGTTTCAGCATTCTGTAAAGAAAGCAAACGCAAAAAGGCCATCAAAATGGCTTTAGGTCAAAGCACTTGTTTTACCAGCAGACTGTCTAATGTCCATCCCCATCAACCTGCAGTAAATAGTGAGCTAAAGAAAGCCATTCCATTTTGATTTGCAGTACCGACAGTAGATGAGCCCTCTCTAAGTCAAAGACCAAGTGTGTTAGGCTCTCTACTACAACTAAAAACAATAGGGTAACATGCTCTAACGCAAGTGATATCAATATCACTGGATGGACAAACAGAAATTCCATGAAAGGCTCAAAACTGGAACTGCATCTGAGAAGTGTATCCAAGAGCATTGAGGTGAGCAACCATCGCTTTGTTCATTGGTGGAGGCCCACACCTTAGTATCTGCAGCATCAATAGACATGTTAGATCCAAAACAGCCGCGTGAGAAAAATATGAGAGAGAGAGAGAGAGGGGAAATTGATTCACCTGAATATCGGTTGCTGGTGCAGGGCAGTTAGCTTTAATCATTTCCTCAGATATGAACCCAACTCCACCATTCCATCCTTCAGGCGGCTGAGGATGAAGTTAAGCAAGTTATGATCAAAAAATATATTTACCGATAGAAGTATGCAAGCATAATATGGGCAACGAGTCAGACACAAGACCCTCGGGAGCATAATAAGATTTGAGAAGAAAACAGTAACACCAACCATCATTTTCCTGGAGAATTTCTATCATTTATTGTCTTTATCTTGTCTGGTTTGTTTTTGTCAGTCTCATCATTTGTTACGTATCCTATTACTTTTAGAATTCTAGCTTATATGAAGGTATTTATGGCATTTTATAGAGGAGAACTTCCATCGATAATAATTGCATCTCTCTTAGTATTCTTCCTTTATTCTCCCTGATGGACTCTAAACTGAGTTAAAAAGATTGACATTTCCACATTATCAAAAGATGTCCAAAAACAGAGGCAAATGAAGCATCCCACCAAATGCTGCTTGAGGACTGAGTGTACCATATTGATGTAGATTGGATACATGTTGGACTACACGTAGAGGCAAGGGAAGAGTTTGTGGTATGTGTCATGAGTGTGTAGACCTATATGATGAATGAGACTTGAGGAGAGGACTTTGACCAAGATTTAAACAGGCAACTGAGGCCACCTATATGATGTATGAGACTTGAGGAGAGGAATTTGACCAAAATTTAAACAGGCAACCGAAGCCAATAGTCAACTGCATAGTCTATTATGAAATTCCAGAGGTTGAAAATTCAGTTATCAGACAAGGTTGATTGTGGAAGGCCCAGGGTTTTGAAAGACCAACTATAGAAGGGAAACAGTAGATAGTGAGATCAACTGACCATTTCAGAATTTAACAGAGGTTGACTAGTGGAGTTGGCAGTTCATCATGAGCCGACTGTCTAAATTAGAATGCAAAGCACCTTGACTATGGAAGAGAAGAGTTGACTGTGCAAAACAAAGACCGAGAGAAGTCAACTCGAGAGAGATAAGTTGATTGCTGGATCAACTGACGGTGAACAGAGAGCTAGGTATGGAAAGAAATAGGGAAAAATGGAAGGGTAAATCTTAATTATGATTGTAACAGGCAAAGGCTAAAGCAACAGTAAGGTGCACGTTCCCCTAACCCTTGCAAAGCAGGAGATCTCACACACTGGAACGCCCTTCAATAGCCACCCATGAGAAACATTCAGCAACACATAGATTTGGTACCTAGAGAAAGCCTACCAAATCTCTCTCAATATACCTCAAGGAAAGAGAATTAGATTTTGAGGGATACAGTCCAGGAGTTACTGAAAAAAGACATTGTGCATGGACTATGAACCATGTATCGTACAAGCTTTGCCTACACAACAGAAGGGATAGAAGCTGGAGGATGCACATTCATCATTTAACCACCAAGAAGATTGCAGGTTTTCTTATTCCATCCTTTAGATCAAATGTGGAACACGTTAGGAGGTTCTAAGTTGTTTCCAAGACTGACCATGATAGTGGGTATCATGGAATTCATATTAGATCCAAGGGCAAGGAGAAGACAACATTTAGAGCCAAGGAAGGCTTGTATTAGTGGTTAGTTATGGCCATTCAGGTATATCCAGTACCACGCACCTTTATGAATCATATACAAAACCCTTTTAGCAAGAAGTTGATTATTGTTTATATAAATCACATCTTGATATATAGTAAGAGTAAAGGGAACACTCGAGACTTTAAAGACCTGAAGAATTGCAGTTTCCTAACAGGTTGTTTCTTGTTCTTGGAATATGTGGTAAAGTTATAATGAAGTACTTGTGGATAAGGAGAAGGTCAAAGCTATCAGAATATGGGCTATAACAAAAACTGTGGCTGAAGTTCAAAACTTAATGGTTTGGCAACATTCTACAAGAGTACATTCAAAACTTTAGTACCATTGTTGCACTAATAATTACAGAGTGCATAAATAAAGGGAAATTTAAGTGGGACATAGAAGCAGATATAAGCTTTGGCCAGCCTTAAGGAAAATGCATACAACACCAGTTTGGCCTTACCGAGTTTTGAGAAACTTTTTCAAGTAGGATGTGACAGTAGCAGGATAGGAATTGGAGTTGTTCTATCTCAAACTGGACCTCCAGTAGCATCCTCCACAAGAAACTCAGAAGCAAGATATAACTATTCCACCGAGGCACCGATAACCAAGAATTTGATGCAATGGCTTAAAAGCAAAGGGAGCATTACCTAGTGCAACTTGGAGTTTTTCAAGCTTTGAAATTCCTGAACAATCATAAGCACCTGAGCAACATGCATGCCCAGTGGGCAACTTTTTTGCATAATTGAGTCACAAATGCTTCATAGAGTGGTTTTATTGGTAACTACAAACAAGAGGTAGTTGGCCATGAATGCTTGTAGGAGTAGTATGTAGAAAATGTACATTTTAAGGAGACTTTGGAGAAGTGACAATTGAAAAACCCCAGGTGATCTTTTATGTGCATAAGGTTTACTTATCCAATAACAACGGTCTATCCAATCCACATACTTCTTAAGGGAGAACGAAATACAAATAACACAAATGCATAGATGATGCAGTCACTAACCAGTCCTAAAACCGGTTCAAGAGACAAGATGGAAGGCAGTTCAAGAGCCAGTCCGAACCAGCCCAAAAGCGGCCAGCCCGGCCCAACCCGGCCAGTCAAAAACCGGCCCAAACAAGGGCCAAAACTTCATATCTTCATATTCTTTTAGGACTTTTACTTCTATTTTACTTCATATGTTTTAGGATTTTAATTCTACTTCATATTTGTTAGGGTTTTATTTCTATTAGGATTCTAATTAGATTTTATTTACAATATTAGATGGATTAGCCGAACACTATATATACTTATTAGTTAGGATTTGTAAATAGTTTTTAATTGAACTTTCTGGAAGCCTATTCGGTTCTATCAGCAAGCTATATTCAACTTTGCGCCTACTTGACAGACACATTTCAGTTTTGAAACTTGCTTTCTTTCAAGGTTTCTTTTGTGTGTTTTCTCTACACACGTGCTACACATTGCGTCAATAGAGGTCTAGTCTAATGAAGCAATACATTGCAGCCCTTCATAAAGAGAGAGACTATTCGCTGCAATTGAAGAAAGATCAGGACAATTTTGTGATAAAGTCCTATATTTGTCTGACCTGAAAGGGGCAAGCTCAAAGTTTCATAGGACCTATCTACATATGTTTACTGGTTTCTACTAAAATTTCATAGGACCTATCTACATATGTTTACTGGTTTCTACTAAAATTTCATAGGACCTATCTATGTATTTTATATTAGATCACCCAAGCACCCAACAAGATGTAGACCTCTGTTTTTGCTGTGGATGATCAGCTCAAGATGCCACATTTTGTTCCTTGTTGGAAGACACTGGGTGCATCTCCTATTGTACTGTTGTCCTTTCAAGAGATTTGAGAGACTAAATGGTAATTTATTTTAGATCACCCAATCATGTATACCGATTCTTAATAATATTTCTTAGGACCTATGACATGCATTTTATGTTAGATCGCCCAAGCACACAACAAGATCTAAACCTCTATTTTTTCTGTGGATAACCAGTTCAAGATGTCATCTTTCATTCCTTGCTGTTGCACTGTTGTCCTGTCAAGAGATAGAGGGACTAAATGGTATTTCTCAGTCAATTGCTTACTGCTGCTTCACATTTATATTGTAGAAGACATTTAACAAGAGTCACAAGCCTTAATCCAACTAAGCGAGGTCAGCTACGTAACCTCCAAGTATCTCTATCAAAGGCCATTTCCTTTGCAAGGCCACCATATCTTATGTCGTGTTTAAGGGTTTCCCATTAACTTTTTTTTGGTCTTTCTCTCCCTCTTTGCTACAAATTCCCTCCATTTTTCCACTTGTCTCACAGATGTGTTTTTTTATCTTCTTTTCACATGCTCCAACCATTTTAATCATGTCTCATGTAAATCATCTTCAACAGGCATCACTCCAATCTTAATATGTATAATCTCGTTTCTTATTTTATCTTTTATTCTATGGCTACACATCCACCATACCATCCTCACCTCAATTATGCTCATATTTTGCATATGTTGCACTTAAATGCCCAACATCATAGGCACACAATGAGGATGATCTTATAGTTGTTCAACCAGATGTCCCTTTTAGCTTTAACTGAATTGTATGATTGCAGAAACTGTCGGACGCACTTTCCACATTAACCATCCTATTGCAATTCTATGAGTAATATCTGCCCCCCCCCCCCCCCCTCCTTTTGAACAATTGATCCAATGTATCTAAACTGATCTTTTTCTTGAAAAAGTTTGATCTACAATTCAAACAATGACATCATCCACACTTTTATTGTAATATACATTTTACATATTCAGCTTTTGACCTACTCAACAAGCATCTTTGGTTCTAAGGTTTCTCTATTATTCAAATTTATTATTCACACCTTTTGAGTCATCTGCAAAGAAAATATCGTCTACAAGAATCATGCACCAAGGCACTTCTTCTAGAATGTGTTTCGTGACTTGTGAGTTCATTCATAACAACAGCAAAAAGATAAGGGTACCAGTAAAGAAAATATATTTTTCCTTTACCATGAAGCTTTTCCATTTTTCCGTTAGAATGAATGTAAATCTAGGTAAAATAACTTCCATTTTATTCAGAATCAAAAAAAATTTGTAGATGAAATCCATACTTGTGACATGGTGAAAATAAATCAAAACCAAGAAAGTAAACTACAGAGGATCTGAAGACAAAAAAGAATGGTACCTCATTCAAAACATAGAAGACAGTAAAGCGGTTAGGATAATTACAAGCCAGATTATCCAATTCTTCCTGCAAAAGGAAAAAAAGAATGAATTTGATAAGCAAAACTACTTAACTCCAGTCAAACCCACTTAATTTTGTTGAAGTCCTCAGAATCCTTTAAAGAATCATCAGATATAAAAATAAACATTACAGTCAAACAGAAGTCGGGAATATCTTGTATGTATTAGATGTGGAAATACAGGTGTATGGTCTAGCTGATTCGTCCAAGAGCAATCAATATGGCTAAGTCTTCATATTTGTTATTCTTTCAATTCTAGAATGAAAGCTTTCTCAAGTTTGGGAGATCCATCATACTGATTGAGTTACCAAAAAGGAATTGTAGGATGGACCAGCATTTACATGCCTAACATAGGGTCCATGGCTGAATGCCAAATCGTTTCATTTTTAAATGAATGAAGTTGGGATGCTGTAGAATTATTAAGATTACGAAGTACCCCACTTACCTCCATATATATCATGTACCTAATGATGGTGAGCATGGAAATAAAATCACAAAAGGCAATACTTCTTCATTGGGTTAAAAAAAACATGTAAAAAATTTACTGTCTTATGTACGAGTCCAGTGACAAGAAAGAGGTTGCTCTCCTTTGTGTCTTTTGAGTAGGCAAGACAAAAAGCATATAAAGGCACAACTGTATACATATCTTCATTGAACATTCAAAGTGTCAAATGATGATACATCAGAGAAAGAAATGTTTACTCCAAAATTGAAATGCACTTTATAATATCTCCATATCTGATTGTGTGCCTTATACTGGTATATTTAGTGTGCATATACAAGCACAAGAGAATAGAAAACAGACAAACAAACACAAATGAGGAAGGTTTACCTTTAAAAGGATGTCTTCATATGTGACATTAGCATAGATAAGATGCACATTGGTTTTGTCCTTGGGGTTTTCCAGTATGGCCCTAGTAACCTAACAAACATGAGCAATCAGCGTGGTCAACAGAACAATAAACAACCAGGAGTACACATTCAGAGAAAGCCATCCATCTTCATTTATATATCAGGTCAGTACCTGGAACATAGGAGTAATGCCAGTGCCTCCAGCAAGCATCCCGAAAGCCCTAACTTGGCCAGGTTGGTACTGGAATCTTCCCTGGTGTCATAACCACATATGAAAGCCATTATAAATAATGTGACGCTGGAGTATTATACACAAATTTTTGCAATGTTGGCACCAAAATAGGTATGGAGATTGATGATTGGGGAACACAACGTGTTGGAAAGTACACATCATTTTGTATTTGCTCCAAGGGTCTACATGCACCCAAGCCATCCATCCACACTCACACAAGGCAAACAATGAAGCAAAGCCGAGCTTACCAAAGTTTGTACCACCAACTTGACAAAATATAAGGATATATATATATGTACATAAGGAAAGATATATTTAAGTTAGATAAACCATGATAAAGAACAAGAAGGGATTTGATAATAGAAAAAAAATCATAAGTACTACTAGTAAATGGGGCAATCAAGGAGAGACAGACAGAATAGTTCTAGACGTTATTCAATGAATGTAGAGATATAAATGATATGTTAGGGCATCTTAGTAACTCCAAACAAAATAGAAATTACATGTTCCATAAACAAATTGGCTCAAACGAGATAAAGCAAGTTATGAAAAAAGATTAAAAAGATTAAAAACAGTAAAGCAATTCAAATAAATAACATCCAGATTGAAGCATAAAAAAGCATGGGAAACAAGAGCATTTGGTTGACAAAATTATTTAATGTGATCTGTAAATTGAAAAAGATGTGAGATAAATGGGGTGTGAGCACTTCAATGCCCATTCACAAGAATAAAGAAGATGTTAAAAGTTGTAAAATCATAGAGAGATCAAGCTAATGAGCCACACTATGAAACTTTTGGAGAGGGTAATTGACCAAAGGTTAAGGAGAAAAACTAAGGTCACTGAAAACCAATCTAGTTTTATGCCTAGTAGTTCAAGAATGGAGGTTATCCACTTACTGAGGCATCTACTGGAAAAATTCAGAGATAAATAAATAAGTTTGTGCATGGCATTTATGACTTGGAAAAACCCTGTCACAAAGGCCCTGGAGAAGTCCTGTGGAAGATTTTTAAAGGAGTATGCATTGCTTATGTATAGGTTACTAAGGACATATATCATCAAGCATAAACGAGTGTTGGGAGTTACAGAGGAGAAACTGAAACTTTTCTAATTACAACTATATAACATAAACAATTTGCATAAAGCCATTGCCTCTTTACTCTTATAATGGATGAACTTACAAAGAACATCCAAAAAGGATGTGTCATGATGTATGTTACTGCAAACAATATTAACTTGGTGGATGAGACAAAGAATGTGTGAATATTAAGTTCAAATTACAGAGGACACCAACCCAAAAGTTTTAAGTTGAATAGGCCAAAACTAAATACATGAAATATAACTACAGCAAAAGTAAAGTGCAGATGACGTAATGCTGAGACATGGAGATCAAGTTATTATAAGAAAATATCAGTTTAGATATCTCAGATCAATTGTTCAAAAAGAGTGGGAAATTAGAATCAAGGATAATGATTAAAGTGGATAAATGCATCCAGCATTCTATGCAATCATGAAATCCATTTAAACATCATCATCATCATAACTACATCTCATCCTAACTTACTTAGGTTTGGTGGCAAGGCATTCATTGTGTCAATTGACTTCGAAAAGTCATTGACAATCCAAATCCCTGCAAAAGAACAATCTGGCTAAATTTTACACCAGATGCTCTTACTCACCCAACCCTTTAGTGCGGAATAATGAGATAAAGTTCTAACACCATCTTCATATGAAAAAGGTTCACAAGATGGCAGTAAATGAAGATTATTAATACGCTCATGTTCCATTACATAGTTGATGTTTGAAAACCTACCTATAGAATATCAACAATAAATCTGTTTAAACATAAAAAGGAAAATTTTATCAAACAACCGTAAGACCACATTTGTAGTATGGCTCATAAAATTTAGCAATTATGTACCAACATGTGAAAAATACAAGCATAAAAAATATAAAGATGGTATAATGAATGTGAGGCCATACAAGAAAAGATAAAATAAAAAACAAGTTACATGTAATAAGGTTGAAGTGGTACCTATTAAAAATAAGAAAAGGGAAACACAATTGAAAATATTTAAACATGTGAGAAGAAGACCAATAAATGCACCTCTAAGGCAAGATGATAAAATGTAGAAAGTTTGGAGCCAAAAAAGGTCGAGAAAGACTAAAGAAATCTTGGTGAGAAACTCTTCAATATGATATAGAATATGATGGCTTTACAAAGAATATGACCATCAATAGAGATGGTTGAAGGTCTAGAATTCCATGACGATGATCCCACCTAATGGAATTAAGGCTTGTGATTTGTGATTGTTGATGTTGTATTATTGTTGTTCTAATGAAATTACATATGAACTATATGGAAAAATTAGGGATTCTGTACAACTTTTAAAATGACATAGAAGGTGTGCTTGGTTTAATGCAACCAAAGTAAAAATTAAACCTTTCTGGCAATATCCTACCCTTAAAAAGAATACATGTTGAGGCTTAACCCTAAACTTCAAGACTCAAAGTGCGCCATGCAGAACTCCAACATTTATCTTTCCATAGATTTCGTGCTTTGTTATTCTGCTTCGTCAAATAAACTACGACATCATTTTTACTTCTTCCCTTTGCATAAGCCACATCCTTCCATCCACCAGGACTCAACCCTAACAAGAACAGCCCACAAAAAGCAATTCTTCTTGAATGCCTGTTTATAGCTCAAGAACCGCCCTTGTTTGGACCTAAAACTCCAACACATTGGCCATAAATTAATCCTAGCCTTTTTGCCTAGCATTTGGCCTTAGTTTAACACAGTTACATCATTGCCAAAGATTCTCAAACCGTGTCTAAGAAAATTCAGCAAGCTAACATCAAGGAACCTTCAATTCACATCCGCACAATTCTTATATTTTTTATCAGATTAAAATACAGGCTTCCCCTGCCATAAACTGGCTAAAAAGCACAAAAATATATCTCAACAACATGCTAGGTTTCCCAAAGGCACCCTACATCACAAATTTATAATATGTGAATAATAAGTTCTCATTTCAGTTTCAGTTACCATAGTAATTGTTGAACAAGATAGAAAAGAGAGAAAACCCCTTCTTTTAGGAATAGAACTCTATGTTAGGCCTAGCCTCCCTCTAATGAAATTTATAGTAAGTTGTACAACAATTAAGGGTTAAATTATAGTCAATTACATCTAATGACATGCTTAATTACATGCTAATTGACAACTAATCTTTGACTGCTAATTACATGCTAATTGACAGCTATTCGATTTGTGGCAAATCTTCCTTCCTTGATTTATGGCAACTCTTCTTGATTCACTGCCTTGATTCACAACACTCCTTCTCAAGTTAATGAATAGACATTGTCCATTCCTAGTTTGGCTATAATCTTGTGGAAGACAAGACTAGGGAGTCCTTAGGTTAGAACATCAGCTAGCTAGAATTCATTTGGTATATAGGGAGTACAAATAAGCCCTCTGTTCAGTTTCTCTTTAATAAAATGTCGGTTAACCTCAATGTATTTGGTTCAGTCATGCTATAAAGGATTGTGTACAATGTTGATAGCAGACTTATTATCACAATAGAGTTTCATAGGACTGTCCCACTTGAGTCTCAAGTTTTCAACAATAATTCTCAACCATAGCAACTCACATATACCTTGTGCCATTGCTTGAAATTCCGATTCTGCACTAGACCAAGCCACAACAGTCTGCTTTTTACTCCTCCAAATAACTAGATTTCTTCCCAAGAAAATGCAATACCCTATGGTAGACCTCCTATCAACTATTGAATTTGCATAATCTGCATCGATATAGGCCTCTAGGGTAAGTTTAGCTCTCTTTTTGAACAAAATTCCCTTTCCTAGGGTGCCTTTAAGGTAGTGCAAAATTCTATAGACTGCTTGCAGGTGAAGCTCTTTGGGTTTGTGCATAAACAGACTTGTTATGCTCACTGCATAGGCTATATTTGGCCTTGTGTGAGATAGATAAATCAACTTACCAACTAATCTTTGATAGGCTTCTTTGTCAGTATCCTTGTCTCCCTCTGCTTCCCCCAATTTGTGATTAGGATCAATCGGGATGATGGCTTGTTTGCAAGCCAGTTTCCCTATGTCCCTCAAAAGGTCAAGAATAGACTTGTGTTAAGATATGAATATCCCATGTCCAGATCGTGCCACTTCAATACTTAGGAAATATTTTAAATTCCCTAATTCCTTAATTTCAAATTCCATAGCCAAACATCTCCCCAAGTTTTGTCTCTCCTTTTCATCGTTCCCTGTCACTATAATATCATCAACATAGACAATAAGGATTGTAATTGAACCTAAACCTAAGTGTTTTATGAACAAAGTGGTCCCCTTGGCTTGGTTTATACCCCATGGTTTGCATCACATTGGAAAATCTCTCGAACCAAGCTCTAGGTGACTATTTCACGCCATATAGTGTCTTCTTGAGTTTGAAAACTTTAGTTCCATGTCTGTTTTCACTTAATCCTGGAGGTATATCCATGTAAATCTCCTCCTCAAAGTCTCCGTGTAAGAAAGCATTCTTCATATCGAATTGTCGTAAAGGCCAGTAAAAAAATAGTTGCTAGGAACAAAAGAATTCTTATTGTGTTCATTTTGGCTACCGGAGCAAAAGCTTCCTGGTAGTCAATTCCGTATGTTTTGAGTATATCTCTTAACTATCAACCGAGTTTTGTACCTTTCAAGTGACCTATATGCTTTATATTTGAATGTGAAAACCCATTTGCAGCCCACCAGTTTCTTTCCTTTTAGCAAATCCACAATTTCTCAAGTATTGTTCTTTTTTTTTTTTTTTTTTCTGCAAGTGAGAGATTCATAGAACACAAACCAAAGCCGAAATGGCTACAAGCCAAGGCCAAGGCATATCCCAGACCGACCAAAAACTAGGGGCATTCTTTCACTTTTTACACTTTAAAGCCTCTGATAATGTGGTAGGAATGAATACTGTATAAATGTTTACAAGAAAACTTTTATGAGCTGGAGAGCACCTTTGAAAGGATAAAAAATGAGATAATGGATATAAGGGATATTTTTTACAGTGTCGAGTTCCTTTCCTTAGGGCTATGGGCAAGTCTATTTTTGTCCCAAAATCAATCTTAGAATGTGAGCTGAGAGACCTTACCTCATTTTCAAAATCTGGTTTTGATGATAGGTGCAGCCTTGGTTCAAGTTTTAGATTAGTCCTTGTGAAAAAGAGAGAAAAACAATGTTGAACAAGATAAAAAAGAGAGAAAACCGTTTTTAGGAGTAGAACTCTATATCAGGTCTAACATTCTTCCATTGAAATTTATAGTAAGTTGTACAATAATTAAGGCCTAAATAATAGCTAATTACATCTAATCACATGCTAACTGACAAATCTTTTTTCCTTCATTTTTGGCAAAGATACTTTCATTGATTTATGACAAATCTTCTTTTCTTGATTTATGGTCTTGATTGACGACACTCCCTCTCAAACTGATAAATAAACATTATTCATTGTCAGCTTGGCTATAATCTTGTGAAAGACAAGACTAGGGAGTCCCTTGGTTAGAACATCAACTAGCTGGGACTCACTTGGTATATGGGAAGTACAAATAAACCCTCTGTTCAGTTTCTCTTTAATAAAATGTCGGTCAGCCTCAATGTGTTTTGTTGGGTCATGTTGTATAGAATTGTGTGCAATGCTGATAGCAAACTTATTATCACAATAGAGTTTCATAGGGCTATCCCACTTGAGTCCCAAGTCTTCAACAATAATTTTCAACCATAGCAACTCACACATACCTTGTGCCATTACTTGAAATTCCAATTCTGCACTCAACCTAGCCACAACAATCTACTTTTTACTCCTCTAAGTAACTAGATTTCCTCCCAAGAAAGTGTAATACCCTGTGGTAGATCTCCTATCAACCATTGAACTTGCATGATCTGCATCAGTATAGGCCTCTAGGGTAAGTTTAGCCCCTTTTTTGAACAAAATTCCCTTTCCTAAGGTTCCTTTGAGATAATGCAGAATTCTATAAACTATTTGCAGGTGAAACTCCTTGGGTTTGTGCATATACTGACTTACTATGCTCACTACATAGGCTATGTTCGGCCTTGTGTGAGATAGATAAATCAACCTGCCAACTAATCTTTGATAGGCTTCTTTGTCGGTATCCTTATCTCCCTTTGCTTCTGCCAATTTGTAATTATGATCAATCGGGATGCTAGCTGGTTTGCAAGCCACTTTCCCTGTGTCCCTCAAAAGTTCAAGAACATACTTGTGTTGAGATATGAATGTCCCATGTCTGGATCATGCCACTTCAAAACCTAGAAAATATTTTAAATTCCCTAGTTCCTTGATCTCAAACTCCTCAACCAAACATCTGCTCAACTTCTTTCTCTCATTTTCATCATTTCCTGTCACTATAATGTCATCAACATAAACAATAAGAACTGTGACAAAATCTGAACTTGAGTGTTTTATGAATAGAGTGTGGTCCCCTTGGCTCGGTTTATAACCCATGGCCTGCATTACTTTGGAAAATCTCCCAAACCAAGCTCTAGGTGACACTTTTAGGCCATATAGTGCCTTCTTGAGTCTACAAACCTTACTCCCAGGTCTGTTTTTGTTGAATCTTGGGGGTATGTCCATATAAATTTCCTCATCAAGGTCTCCATGCAAGAAAGCATTCTTTACATCAAACTGTAACAAAGGCCAATCAAAGTTAACTGCTAGGGAGAAGAGAATTCTCAACGTGTTCATTTCGGCTACCGGGGCAAAGGTTTCTTGGTAGTCTATTCCATATGTTTGCGTATAACCCTTAGCTACCAACCTAGCCTTGTATCTTTCAAGTGTCCCATCTACTTTATACTTCATTGTGAAGACCCATTTGCACCCAACAGGTTTCTTCCCTTTGGTAAATCCACAATTTCCCATGTATTATTCCTCTCAAGAGCTTGCATTTCAACATTCATGGCATTCCTCCAATTTTCACAATTTAAAGCCTCCGATAATGTGGTAGGAATGGATGTTGTGTGTATGTTTGTAAGAAAGCGTCTATGAGATAGAGAACATCTTTTAAAGGATACAAAGTGAGATAGTGAATATAAGGGATGTTTTGTGCACTCTCCAATTCCTTTCCTTAATGCTATAGGAAGGTCAATATCAGCAATTGAATCAATATTAGAAGATGAGTCAGTAGATGTTAGCTCATTTCCAAGCATTGGAACTGATGATAGGTGCAGCCTTGGTTCGAATTCTAAATTATTTCTTCTTGAGTAAATCTAGAGAAACTATTTGTCAGTGGTGGTCTCCTCCCCGGTAGTTTGGAGAACAGGTTGGAGGGAGGATTTAGATTCATGAGCTTGTGAGGTAGAGTCAAATGCAGGTTCGGGTAGTAGGTCAAGGGAAGGTTCAAATGCAGGTTGTTCAAGTAGAGGTTTAGGAGCTGGAGTTGGCTCAAGAAAGTCAGGAAGGAGCAACTCATTCTTATCTTCCACACTTGAGGTCTCTCTTTGAAGAGAAGGGTGAGTAAAATAGGGTTCAATTTCAACAAAGGTAATATCCGCATAAACCAGAAAAAAATTAGTTGGAGGACGATAGCATTTATACCCTGTTTGTGTAGAAAAATAGCCCACAACGACACACTTAAGAGCTCTAGGATCCAACTTCCCCCGATGAGCGTTGTGAACATGAATAAATGAAACACACCCAAATACCTTAGGACTAAGCTAATTTGTGGTAGGAGGAGCAGGATAGAAGTGGGATAAGACTACTATTGGAGTTTGAAAATATAACACTCGAGAGGGTAATCGGTTTATGACATGAGTGGCCATGAGGGCAACTTCTCCCCAAAATTGTTTACACATTTTTTTGTGAAACAACAATGCCCTAGTAGTATATAGAAAATGGTTGTTCTTTCGTTCTGCAATCCCATTCTGTTGAGGGGTAGAAACACATGAGGATTCATGAATAACTCCCCGTTGAAGGAAATAGTGAGAAAGGATTTGGTTGAAATAATCCCTTGCAGTGAGCATGTACCTAAAGAGGATGGTGCCTCAAGGGTACTTAAAAAGTACCGCAGCCTTTTAATCTCCTCCTCGTTGAATTCTTTTAGTTCATGGGACTATTTTTCCTCCTGTGGAGTTGCCATATTAACTTGCCCCCGGCTCCTATGCTGATGTTGTCCACCTCCATTTCCCCATTCCTTGCTTGGTGGCTTTCCATGTAGCTTCCAGCACATCTCCCTAGTAGGTCATGGTTTCTTGCAGAAAGTACACCACATATTCTCACAGTTGTCATTGCCTATGGATTTGAGACCTGTTTTTCCATTTCTCCCAGCAATTGATCCTTCTTAAACCCATGATTTCCTCCTTTTGCCATCATTGTTGAGGCCTCAACTAGTTTGGGGTCCAACATGACACCCCTCCTACTTTCCTTAACTATAATAATTGAAATCACTTCATAAAGTGAAGGTATGTCATCCTTGCCTCACCTAATCATACTCCACATTTAAGCCTGCAAAAAAATCATAGGTGCGACCTTTGTCTATAAAAGCTTTCAAGGTGGCTGCATCATCACTGTTCTTCATCTCAATTACCCTATAGTGATCCATTTATTACCATAGTCCCTTTAGGAAATTGGCATACTTGGTGACAATTATGTTATCTTGCTTTGCTGCAGCTATTTTGGTCTTCAACTCGTAGATCTAGGCTGCATCCTTCACCTTCGAGTAAGTTTGTTGGATAGACTCCCAAACCTCCTGTTGTTAACAAAAAATTGCATGTATCACTAGTTTCAGGAGCCATGGAACTCCACAACCATGCAATAATTATGGAATCTTCTTCATCCCATGCCACATAGGCTGGATCTCCTTTCTTTGGTCTAGTTCCTATAACATGGTTAATCTTCCCTTTTTCCTTTCAAAATGGTTCGAATCAACTAGGACCATTTAAGATAATTCCTTCCATCCAACCGATAGGTAGCATTGATTGGTTGCAATTCTCCCGACAGCTAAAGCATCATGGGTGCCAGTGTTTCCCTTGTATTGTGGGAACTAGCTTCATCAGTCGTGGCTGACATCTCCGGTTAATGGGAAGGGCCAAGGGAAGAATGAGGAATAACATACTATTATAGCAATGAAGGCTGCTCATGATGGCTATCAGTAACAGTAAAAGAGTAGTCGGCGACAAAGGCTCAGAAAGAAGAGTCCTAGGGTTTCTTAGGCTCTAATACCATGTGGAAAAGAGAGAGAAGCAATGTTGAACAAGATAGAAAAGAGAGAAAAAAAATGTTGAACAAGGTAGAAAAAAGAGAAAATCCTTTATAAGAGAAAAACTCTATATCAAGTCTAGCATTCTTTCATTGAAATTTATAGTAAATTGTACAATAGTGAAGACTACAATTAAGGCCTAAATAATAGCTAATTACATCTGATCACATGCTAATTGACAAATCTTCTTTCCTTAATTTATGGCAAAGATACTTTCCTTGATTTATGGTCTTGATTTATGACAATTCTTGAGTAAATCTGTGAGAAACGGTTGTTGGTAATGGTATATCCCTTTCTAGGGTCATGGGGTTCAGGGAGGTTTGATATAGGAGATTCTAGTTTAAGGTAAGCAAGCTAAGGCTGGGTTTCTAGTGTAAGGGTAAAGGCAGGTTTTGTAATTGTATGTTTAGGAGCAAGATCTTCAGGATTTGCAACTTTAGGTAAAAGTTCTAGCATGGGATTGGGTGCAGTTTCAGGTTTCTACACTTCAAGTGGAAAGGAGGTAAGGAGTGGCATAGGCACATCCTTATCTTCCATAATTGAAGTCTCCCTCTGAAGATAAAATTGAGAAAAATAGGATTCATGCTCAACAAAGGTAACATCGGCAATGATGAGAAACCTTTTAGTGGGAGGGTGATAGCATTTGTATCCTTTTTGGTTAGAAGGATAGCCCACAAAGACGCATTTAGCTGCTCAAAGGATCCAATTTCCCTCTATTATGGTTGTGAACATGAACAAAAGAAACACACCCAAAGACTCTAGGGCTAAGGGGAGATGTGGAAGACAAACTCGGATAGAAGTGAGATAACATGGCCATTGGAGTTTGAAAATTTAGCATGAGACATGGCAGTCGATTGATGGTGTAAGTTGCTATAAGGATTGCTTCCCCCCAAAAGTGTTTAGGCACATTATGCTGAAACAACAAGGCTCTAGAGGTATCTAGAAGGTGACCGTTCTTTTTTTCGGCAAGGCCATTTTGTTGTGGGGTAGAACACAAGAAAATTCATGAATAATACCCCTCTGATAGAAATAGATGGAAAGAGTCTGGTTAAAATAATCTCGAGCATTACCAGACCTAAACCGTTTGATTTAAGCCCCAAATTGAGTTTTGACATAGAGAAAAAAATTTGGAGGATGTCACTCACATCAGATTTAGATTTAAGGAGAAAAAGATCCATGCAGCCTGTATACAATCATCGATAAATGTGACAAACCAATGAGCACCAAAAATATTTGGAATAGTTGATAAGACCCCAAATATCACTATGAATTAAATCAAAATGAAAAGAGCTTCTATTATTACTAGGAGGAAAAACAACACGCTTATGTTTGGCAAGTTCACAAATGTAACAATGAAATTTGCTAATATCTAGATTTGTAAACAAAGAAGGGAACATAATCTTGAGTGTGGAGAAAGCTGGATGTCCTAGCCTGTAATGATGCAGCCAAATAGTGTCCTTGTGGGGCTGATACTGTTCAGAGAGGTATGTTAGGGCTTGGTTCCATTTGGAAGCAGTTTGTTTCTTATATTTGTCAAGGTAGTATAATGCATCCCATTCCTTAGCACGCCCAATCATCAGTCCCGAGACCTAGTCCTGAAATAAGCAACAAGAAGGTAGAAAAATAACTTTGCAGTTGACATCAGAAGACAATTTAGATACTGAAAAGAGATTGGTGGACAATTTAGGCACATGAAGGACATTTTTAAGAGTGAGTAGGGTTGATTGTAATTTCTCCTATGCCAGCTACTGTGATTAATGAACCATCAGCAATAACTATTTTTCTATGGCTAGAACAGGGAGCATATGAGTGAAAGGACAGGGAGAACAGTGGTGACAGAATCAATGATCCAGGAATCTGAAGAATAAGTATCAGAGGCATTTAAAGCATAAGAAATAGAAGGTTTACCTGAATGTATCAAGGAGCAGTTACCTGAGATAGATGGTTTGTCCAAGGTACATAGGAATTGCCTCAACCTTTCAATCTCCTTCTAGTTGAATTCTTTCTGTTCTTTTGGTTCATGGATCTTTTCTTCCTCGTGTGAAATGGCCATATTGGCTTGCCCTTGACTCCAATGTAGTTGTCCACCCTTATTTCCCCATTCTTTACTTGGTGGCTTTCCATTGAACTTCCAACACATCTCCCTAGTATGCCTAGCTTTCTTGCAAAAAGTACACCATAGGTTGTCACAGTTGTCACTCCACGTGTGCTTAGGGACTGTCTTACCATTGTCTCCACCCAGTTAGTCTCTCTTGAATCCACGGCCTCCTCCATTAGCCATCAATGCTAAAGCCTCGATTGGTTTAGCGTGCAACATTACACCCCTTTTGCTTTCTTCAGCCAATATAATTGAAATAATTTCATTAAGTGAAGGTAAATCAGCTTTACCAAGGATTTGGATTCTTACCTGTTCATACTCCCCATTAAGTCCTACTAGAAAATCATAATTTCTCTATGAAGGTTTTCAGTGTGGTTGTATCATCATTGTTTTTCATCTCAATAACCCAATAGAGATCTATTTCTTGCCAAAGTCCTTTTAGGAAATTGGCATATTCTGTGACAGACTATTTCATACTCCCCATCAAGTCCTACTAAAAATTCATAAGTTATGTCTTTCTCTATGAAAGTTTTCAATGTGACTGCATCATCACTGTTTTTCATCTCAATAACCCAGTAGTGATCTATTTTTTGCCAAAGTCCTTTTAGGAAATTGGCATATTCTGTGACAGACTATTTCATACTCCCCATTAAGTCCTTACTAAAAAATCATAAGTTATGTCTTTCTCTATGAAGGTTTTCAGTGTGGCTGCATCATCACTGTTTTTCATCTCAATAACCCAGTAATGATCTATTTCTTGCCAAAGTCCTTTTAGGAAATTGGCATATTCTGTGACAAACTTGTTCCCTTCTTTTGCAGCAGTGATTTTGGTCTTCAATTCATAAATCTAAGCTACATCATTAACTTACGAATAGGTTTGTTGAATAGACTCTCAAACTTCCTTGGTTGTGGGTAGAAACATACAAGTGTCACTTATTTCAGGTGCCATGGAACTCCACAGCCATGCAATGATCATGGAATCCTCTTCATCCCATGTTGCATAGGCTGCATTTTCCTTCATTGGTCTGGTCCCCATGATGTGACTTATCTTTCCTTTCCCTTTCAAAATGGTTCAGATAAGTTGAGACCATTTGAGGTAATTTCTTCCGTCCAATCTGTAGGCTGCATGAATCTGCTACAATTCTCCAGAAGGTAGGATCCCTAGAGGTGTTGTTGTTTCTCTTGTATCACAAGAGCTAATCCCAGTTTGAGTAGACATCTTGATTGAACGAAGAAACAAGGCTAAAGAGAGACTAAGAAAGAGCTACGGATCAGTAGATGCGATTGCAGCAATGAAGGTTACCAGAAAACTAAACAGCAATGAAGGCTAGAGGTTAGGAGGATAATCGGCAATGAAGGCTGGAGGAAGGGTTGCCCACGGAGAGTTCCCTAAAGCTCCAATACCATGTTGAACAAGATAGAAAAGAGAGATGTTGAACAAGATAAAAAAGAGAGAAAACCCTTCTTTTATGAATAGAACTCTATGTTAGATCTAGCCTCCCTCTATTGAAATTTATAGTAAGTTGTACAATAATTAAGGCCTAAATTATAGCTAATTACATCTAATCACATGCTTAATTGACTACTAATTACATGCTAATTGACAGCTAATCTTTGACTTCTAATTACATGCTAATTGACAGCTAATCTTTAGACTACTAATTACATGCTAATTGACAGCTATTCCCTGATTTGTGGCAAATCTTCGTTCCTTGATTTATGGCAACTCTTCTTGATTTTTCTGTCTTGATTCACTGCCATGATTCACGACAGTAATCCATCCCCCAAACATGTATATGCCATGAAGCTAGAAAATACATTGATAATGTGCAGAATATCAAGTTACCATTTCTGTTTCACTTACCTTGGCATTCCATTCTAGAATCTTTTAGCCATGCAGCTAAGGAGAAGCAGCAAAGACAATAACTTGTAGTGTATATTAAGAAGTATAAAGTCTTACCTTGGGTCCCTTCACAGCCAAGTAATCACCTTCCTGCATTTCCCTAAAATGGTGGGACATCCTTCCTTGTGGATACATCTAATTAATCAGAAAATTGAAAAACAGAACAGTTATTCAAAGGGATAAGAAAAGATACAAATAAATAAAACTTGTTAAATAAACCAGTAGAACATTTAATAGTGCATATACCTTTATGACTAGTTCAAAGTAACCAACATCTGAATCTAAAGTGGTTGGTGTATACGGTTTGACAACATCTTCACCCTGACTATCTTTCCCTCTGTTCCATAAAACATTGAAGATAAGTAACAACCTAATATTTAATCTTAATTTCAACCCTTTGTTGTTAACTATTATGCCACTTCAAGAAAAATTTGGGTATTAACATTGCACTCCATAGTGGACAAGAAAAATAAGGCTAACCAACCTGCAAATCATATGTTGTCCAATAGGAAGTCCCAAAATAGAAGTTGGTGTAGGTAGAGCAAATCTAAACTTGGCCACATTACGGCTGAGCTGGGTTCGTTTAACAAGTTTGAATTCCTTGAATTTTTCAGGGTCCAAGGAGCCTGTCAATGGAAATCATGGGGTCAGTTGACATGCAGGTTACAGAAGTCACAGTCTCATTGCACAATTATAAAACTAAACAAGGAGTTATGATTGATTTTGATGATTAAGGTGAAGGGCATGCGGACCTGGTCAGGAATTATGGGAGAGTCATGAGGTGGAGGTAGGACTAGTTCTTGGTTAACTAACAACAACAATCATAAGCCTTAATCCCACTGGATAGATCAGTTACATGAATTATAAGCTCAAACCATCTCTATGTATAGTCATATCCTCTGTAAGGGCATTATATCCTATATCACATTCAGTGGTTTCCCACCAAACTTTCCAGTCTTCCTGTCCTTTTTGCTACAAGTTGCCTCCATTTTATCCACTCATCTCACAAGTACATCCACAAATTTCTAGTTTGAACATCTGGTATCTGATCTTATCTTTTCATTATGGCTCCACATTCACCATAACATCCTCATCACCAACTATGCTCATATATTGCAAATGTTGGCACTCAATTGCCCAACATTCTAAGTCAAACAACAAGATCAAAGATGGTCATGTAGTTGTCAAATAAAACTTTCCTTCTAACTTTGAAGGGATTTTACAATCATGTAAAATGATGGATGCACTTCTCCTTGATTCCATGAGTAAAATCCCACATAATCTCCACTTTTTTGAACAATTAAGCCAAGATATTTAAATTGATCTTTTCTTTAGATAACTTGATCTTCAAGTCTCACAATGTCATGTTTCACTCTTTACATTTTTACTAAACTTGCATTCTACATATTCGGTTTGACCTCATCATTCATCATTGTCATTTTACTACACCTTATCCTAACCAACTTAGGCTTGATAGCATCGCATTCACAATGTCAATTAACTTCTAAAAGTCACATTGACAATACAAATCTATGTAAAAGAACATATTCAGTTTGGCATATTCAATTTGACCTACCTAACTTAAAATCTTTGAATTCTAAAGTGTTTCTTCATAATTCAAGTTTATTATCCATGCCACCTTTTGTCATTCACTAAGACAATATCATCTGCAAATAACATACACCAAGACAGCACTTTTTGGATGTGTTTTGTGAGTTCATTCATGACTAAAGCAGAGAGATAAGGATCAATGCCGATCCTTTAAGGCCCTTAAAAAGTTATGTAAACAGATATTGGTAAGATTGGGTTGAAGAACAATTGATTTATCATGGAGATTAAAGGTCTCAATGATAAGAAATTGAGAGACCATCTGCATTGGAAGAATACTAGAGTAGAACTCATAAAAAGGGAAGTAGAAAGGCTCTTGATTTCTAAAAAAGGGTGCTGTAAACAAAAATCTAGGTTGGGGTTCTTCGAAGAGGGAGAAGAAGGCTAGAATTTTTTTCATAGGATGGCCAATGCCTACAATAGGCTAATCATACTAGCCAGTTGATTTATTAGGGGAACAAAACCACTTCTAAGGATAGAATCTCCTCCAGGGCATAGCTTTAAATGCATCTGTGAGAACCAAAGTCTTTGCTTGCAAAGATCTTTTACAGAAAAGAAGGTGGTGGAAGCCGCAAATAGCTTAAATGAACACAAAGTGCCAGGAACCAACGGGTTTTCTTTAGCCTTTCTTCAAAAATGGAGTGGGGTGAGGGGTGTGCAATTTGTCAGCATTTCTTCACCATGTGTAGGTCAAGAAGAGCATGACTGCTTCTTTCTTATCTCTTGTTCGTAAGAAACGAAATGCTAAAGATCTAAAAGACTTTAGTCCCATAAGCATAGTTGGGAGCTTGTACAAAGTCCTAGCCAAAGTTTTAGTTAATAGACTGAACTCTGAAGGTGGTAACAGATGGGATTGTCTCTAATGCCAAAAATGTTCTTTGTGGCGGTCACCAGATCATAGATGCAGCTCTCATTGCCAATGAATGTGTAAACTATTGTCTTAAATCCCTTGAGTTGGGTCTTCTTTGAAAACTAGATACCACAAAAGGTAACCTTGTGAATTGGAACTTCTTACTTTGAATTAGAGAGAATAGGTTTCAAGGAGAGGTGGAAGACTTGTAGCTATCATTGCATTTCAGCTGTAAAGTTTTCAGTCTTAAGTGTTCCTAAAGGCTATTTCATACTTCTAGGGAGTTGAGGCAGGGGGATATCGTTTCTCTCCCTATTCCTTTTCATGAAACAAGCAAAAAACAGAATGCTCGATTAATTAATTCTAGAGGAATAGGGAAAAATATATACACAAGGGGTCCCTTGTCTTATCTCCTATATTTTAGGAGAAGATTTAGGATTCTTTCTCTCCTAAAAACTAGGAACAAACCAAACTTAAAATACAAACTTTGAAATACAAATTTACAACAACTACTCTAGAAGGATAATGACTTATCCTTATCTTATCCATCTCCTATTTTGAATTTCGAATCTTCTTGATCTCATCCAACACTTCCCCTTAAGCTTAGGAATAGATGCAAATCATTCCTAGCTTGACTATTAGAGATTCGAACCCTTGTTTCATCATAGCTTTTGTGAACACATCTGTAATTTGATCAGTGGTTAGAACATAGAATAGAATTATCCCCCCTTCCTCAATTTCACGCTTTATAAAATTCCTATCTATCCTTACATGCTTCATACAATCATGTTGGACTGAATTTCTCACAATACTAATAGCAGACTTGCTATCACTGTATACCCTTGTAGGTTGAGTCAAAGGTATCCTTAGGTCCTCTATTAACTTTTCTAACCAAATCACCTCACAAATGCCTTGAGCTATTACTCGGAATTCTGCCTCAGCACTGAGCCACCATTGATTGCTTTTTACTTCTCCAGGTCACAACATTTCCCCATATCTTAATTCAATAACCAATTGTTGACATGTTGTCCTCTATAGAGCCTGCTCAATCTGCATCAACAAACCCTTCAATTCCTCGTTCCTTGGTCTTTTTAAGCATAAACCCTTTCCTAGGTGTCCCTTTTAGATATCTAAGCACATGAAACACAACATTCATGTGCTTCTTTGTAGAAGCATGCACGTATTGACTGATCTTGCTTACCGCATAGGTTATGTCGGGTCTGGTAAGAGACAAATAGATCAACCTGCCCACTAGCCTTTGGTATCTCTCTTTTTCAACTAGGATATCATCATCATTTTTTTCAAATTTCCAACCTTTGTCTAATGGAGTACCAGTTGGTCTGCATGTTAGCATCCCTGTGTCTTTGAGTAAATCCCCAGTGTATTTTCTTGAGAGATAAATAAGCCTTCCTTGCTTCTAGCCACCTCCATTCCTAGGAAGTACCTCATGAGTCCTAGGTCTTTCACCTCAAACTCAGCTCTCAGTTGCTCTTTCAATATTTTGATACCCTGCTCATCATCACTTGTTACAATGATATCATCAATATAGACAATTAGTATAGACTTTCTTCCAATTTCTGTGGTTTTGATAAACAAAGTATAGTCAGTCTGTCCTTGTTTATACCCAAGCCGGATTAAGGTAAGGCTAAACTTCTTAAACCAAGCCCGAGGTGACTGCTTCAAACCATATAGGGATTTCTTCAGTTTACAAACCTTTTCTCCACAACCCATTTCATCTTCAAAGCCTGGTGGAATTTTCATGTAGATTTCCTCATCTAAGTCCCCATTAAGAAATGCATTTTTTATATCAAACTGAAATAAAGGTCAATCCAAATTTACAGCAATTGAGAGTATTACCCAAATAGAATTGAGTTTAGCTACAGGGGCAAAGGTCTCTTCATAGTCTATCCCATAGGTTTGAGTAAATTTTTGTGCCACTAACCTTGCCTTATACCTATCAATACCACCATCTGCATTGTGCTTGATGGTAAACACCCATTTGCATCCCACAATTCTCTTATCTAAGGGTAATTCAACTATATCCCAAGTGTGGTTTCCAACCAAGGCCTTCATTTCTTCCATCACAACTGCTTTCCACTTAGGATCTCCCATAGCTCCTTGAATATTTTTAAGAATCTCAGCATTGTCAAGCCTTGCAATAAATACTCTAAGTTGAGGAGACACTTTTGCATAAGCTAAATAATTGGACAAATGATATTTAGGATGTTTAACACAAGATCTTACACCCTTTCGGAGAGCTATAGGTACTACCCAGTCTAGCCCATCATCTTGGATAGCACCATTGTTAGTTATGGGTTGATCCTCAATGTCTTCCATTAATTCAGTCTCATCCCCTGTTAAATCAACACCTGCTTTACTGTTTTCTGATAGACCATCATCGAGGGAGGATGATTAACCCTCCTGGACTTTAGATGGACCTTTAGGTTTTCGGGAATACACAAACCAAGGAGGACTGGTAGGTTGTTGAGTTTGAGATTGAGGAGATAAGGGTTGCACAGGTTTAGAGATGGGTGACTAAATTGGAGAAATTGAAGGTAAATTAGAAGGATTAAGGTCTACTGCTACCAGCATCTTATCAGGGATGGATATTAATTCTCCCCCTTGAGAAGATGCTGGCAAGAGGGGAGGAAAAAATGAAGGAACAAGAAAGGGATCAGTAAGATTGGTTCGAGAACCAATGTGCGAATAATAGGCAAGATCCTCATAGAAAGTGACATCGGTGGAGGTATAAAACTGTCGATTGATGGGACAATAACACTTGTAGCCCTTTTATGAAGGAGAGTAGCAAATAAAAGCACATTTTAGGGCTTTTGGATCTAACTTGGTTCGAGACACACTGTGGTTGTGAACATACACAACACATCCAAAAACTTTAGGCTCAATGGAAGGAAAGAAGGGTGTATTAGGATAGGATTCACAAAGGGTTTCAAGAGAGGTTTTGAATTTAAGGGTTTTAGAAGGGAGAAGATTTATCAAATATCCGGCTGTAAGAACAGCCTCCCCCCCAAAATGAATGAGGCACATGAGTGGTGAACATCATAGCCCCTGCCACTTCTAAGAGATGCCGATTTTTTCTTTCAACCACACCATTTTGTTGTGGTGTGCAAGGACGAACTTTGATGCAAAATACCATGTTCAAGTAAGTAGTTGGTCAAGTCATGAGAAAAATATTCTCAACCATTGTCAGTTTGAAAGATATGGATAAAGGTTTGAAACATATTCAAAACAAACTTGTAAAATCTTTTGAATATGCTACTTGCTTCTAATTTATTTTTCATAAGATATACCCAACATGCACTAGAATGGTCATGAATAAAAGTTATAAACCATCTTGAACCAGAAAAATTAGGATGTCTAGAGGGGCCCCAAATGTCACTATGGATTAAATGAAACAGTTTGGAAGGCTTATAAGATTGAATGGGGTGATGGGCTCTTGATCATTTTGCAAGAGTACATTGTTCACAAGAAATAATTTGGTCTTTATTGATAAAAAAACAGAGGATACAAGAATCTAAGATAGGGAAAGCTAGGGTGTCCTAACCATTTATGCCATAACATAATCTTAGCATTGGAGGTAACAGTTAGGACTATTTTATTCGAATGAGATGAGGCTGAAGTATTCTTCATCAACTCGTACAGTCCATCTCTTTGTCACGAACCTATGGTTCGTGATAGGTTAAAAGAGGAATTGGAGAAGAAAATCAAATTGAAGGAAGGGGGAAATCAGTAGAAAGTGGGAGAGATATTAAGAGAAAGAGAGGGAGAAATAGAAGAACAGAAGAGAGAGGAAGAAGAACGAGAGAGGAAGAATGGTAGAGGGAAGAAAATAGAATTCAATTCAATAATTTTTCAGCATCCCTTCTCCCATGGAATGGGATGAATACATATAGGTGCTGCTTGGCGTGGGTGTGGATGCAGCAGATCATCCCCCCCTCCAGCAGTTACAACAAACTATTTTGTCCTTTTCCTAAGGCCTCACATGTGGCCTTTCTAATTCTAACAGAATTGATAACTAGAATATAGGTGCAACAATTAAAGTAAAAGAAATACAGCATAGCTATTCTAATTAACTCTTGGGTTGTGACAATTCCCTCTCCTTGAAAAGTTTCTTGTCCCCAAGAAACTTATTACAACCGAGCTATTGTTTCTTCATCCAATGCCCGCTTTCTCCATCTGTTTAATTCTTCTTTCTTTCTTTCTCCTTCTAGGCTTCTTCTTCTTCGTTATTAGGTTTACAAGATCAAATCCAAGCATAAATTGGCCCAGAATTTCAGTAGGGAAAACTTCATCACCGTCCAATACAAGTAAGAAGGGCAGATCTACAGCCATTGTTGTTGTTACTATATCCCCATTCAACCCACAGCCATGTTTTGCTACAGAAATATCAACAGCAGCCTCAAAATGCAGCAATGGAGGTTTGTATTCTTTCCTTGAATACTCATACCAAGGCTGTTTGTGAGCATTAACATTAGGAGATGCTGCAACTTCACTTCCAACCAACGATTGCTCAATGATTGACACCTGGCCAAGTGTCTTAGCACTAGTAAGAGTGCTTGAAAGGTTGTCAATTGATTGAATGTCATCCTCCAATCCCTATTCCTCACTTTTTTCTTCCTCTTCCCCTTCTTCCTTAAAGTTGGACTGCTCTTGTTGCAGAATCCCAAAAACATCACCATCGAGAACTTCTTTTCCCTTTTGTTGGCTGCAATTCCCCTCTATTTGGCCTTCTTTTTCAGCAATATCAGATGATCCCTCTGCATTGGCTGCCCTATCAATCTGTTCATGACAAATTCCCTTCGAAGGATGTAATCCATCACCAATATCATCTCTGATGCTGCCAACATCCTTATTGATATTGCTGCTTAATTCAAAATACCCAAGCGCATACTCGGAAGTCAATGATGAATCAGTTTCCCACCTTCTTGTCTTCTTCTTCGGCTTCTCCATTTTAAGAAACTCCTCCTTATTAAAACTTCCATGATAGTCATCAAAGTATTCGGCAGGAAAACTGTAATGATACTCCTTAGATAGTATCATTGCAAATTCTTGCAACTTCTCACGAAACATTCGATCAAATTCCTTGCACTCTTCATCAAACCCACTGTTGGTTCCTTTGTCCAGTTGGCTAAGCCCCTTCTTATGTTCCTTGTTGCTGCCAACTGAAAATGCAGCCTTCTTTGGCTGCCATTGAAGCTCCATTTTCGCTGAAAATGAAACATTCTTCTGCTGCAATTGAGGCTGCTCTCTTGCTTGAAAATTAACCACTGAAAATGCAACATCATTCGGCTGCAATTGAGACCTCATCTCCTTCTTATATCTGCTTTATAGCAAGCACCTAGGATAAACGATTGTCTATCAACCCTCAACGGTCTTCAATTTCTCAGCAAGATGAGCCACCTGCCTTCCAATTCAATTCTTATGTCAGTAGTCACCAAAGAAACTGCTGTAAACTCACCTATGTCGGCCTCAATTCAGCAAAATAATCGGACCCCGGATCCTCTTCTTTCTCTCTAATTCAAACAAAGTTAACCAATTCAAAGTTGAAATTACCCTTTGTTTACCTTACTAGCAGTCTAGGATTTGATTGGAATTATCACATGCGGAATTCCTCTTCACTGATTCGCTGCTCAATCCCTTCACCAGAGCCACGAACAAGTTGCCTTAACCTTCTAAATCTGGGCCAGAACTGTTTGTCCACCTCCTACCACCCAATTAGTCTTGCAATCTTGGACTTTAGCCTCTTATATTTGGTTGAGACCCCACAAAATTTAGCGGTAGTAAGAGGGATCGGAAGCTGGGCGGTGGTCGAGATCTGTTGCTAAGAAGCAACAGCCAAGATCGCCTGGGTTTGCTTGCTTCTATCACACACAACGACTTGGATCCAGCCACTAGGACAACTGTAATTTACACAAGCCGTTGGAATTGAAGGCTAAGGATGTTCACGGAATTGGCTGGGGCTCTTCGCTTTTCCTGTTTGAATAACCACGCCTGCAACAATATCCAAAAATCAGATCATCAGCTCAACCCATCTGCCGTCAATCCAGATTTGCAACGACCCTTGACACCACTGATGTCCTTACTTCAGAATCGCGCCTTAAGATCGCCTGGAATCGAATAACCCAATCACCGACTAATGGCTGGAGGACCCCCCGCACTCCTTGAGTTCACCTTTCAAATCCGTCTCACTCTTCACCCTCCGACGGACTCCGATCCCCTCGAAACGTCCACTACAGTTCACCGTCTGGGTCAGAATCCCCAACAGATCAAAGCGGCAGCATCAGCAATGCACCTACTTGAATTCGCGTTCACCACACCCAGAATCACTTCTCACCCGTTTGGATCGGATTTGCTTGCTTGTGCTCACCTCACCCAATCACCGTCCGTTTGGATTGGACCACTGGCTCGGTCTCGTAATTTATCAGAATTTCGCTGGGTTTGCTTCGCATTCCACTTTCAGCCTCAAATAGCAACCAACGTTCCACCTCGTGCTTCAGAATCAATTTTCGAGGGTCACTCGTAGCGATTGTGGATTAGATGCTAAGAATTTCCAAACTCCAGCAAACTGAACAGCTAAGCAACAGATCCGATTCCGCCTTCTGGCTCGTTTGTTGCAAAGTCTCCTACACTCGCCTCACCTTCTTGATCAACTACAACAACTCGGAAAATAACAACAAATCACCCTGTTGTTCCACCTTCAAGTCGACAACCTAATCTAAAGCGATTCACGCTTCCACCTTCAAGGTCGCTCCGATTCCGATCCCATACCTGCTGCGCCACTCGGATTTTTACTTCAAATTCAACTCGTATCACCGTCGAAACTTGAATCAAAACCACAGCCAATGATGGACTGCTCTGATACCATTTGTCACGAACCTATGGTTTGTGATAGGTTAAAAGATGAATTGGAGAAAAAAATCAGATTGAAGGAAGGGAGAAATCAATAGAAAGTGGGAGAGATATTAAGAGAAAGAGAGGGAGAAATAGAAGAACAGAAGAGAGAGGAAGAAGAAACCGTTGGGTGAAGATGGGCATTGGATAAAAAAGTAACGACTAGGTAGTAATAAGTTTCTTGGGGACAAGAAACATTTCAAGGGGGGGAAATTGTCACGACCTTGGATATTATAGGGGTAAAGCTGTAATTGAGTTACAATTACAATTAGGGGGTATTTTTATAATTCGATTACAGCACATAGGTGTTGTTATTATGTTATTTTCCCTTTTTGTCTTGTAGCCAGTTGGTTAGAGAGCTTTGTTTGATAGCTAAGTGAAGCTATATATATTGCCTTAGCTGTAGGAAGGGGATATGCTGAAATTGATATTGAATCTCTACTTTCTCTCTAAGTCTCTCTCTCCAATCTCCCTCACGTTCCTCTTGCTTCTTCCCTTTTCTCTCTCAATATCTCTCCCTTTTTCTACTGTTTTTCCCCCTCCTACAATTCTGATTTCATTCACCAATTCCTCTTCTAACCTATCACGAACCCTAGGTTCGTGACACTCTTGCTTCAGCACTGTCAATCATCATCCCCGATGCTTGGTCCTAAAACACACAACATGAGGGAAGAAATATCACTCTACAATTCATATCTTTGGTAATTCTACTGATAAGAGATTATAACTCAACCCAGGCACATATAAAACTGATTCTAACTTTAGATTTGAAAGACAAACGATCCCATGACCCACGATAGAAGAGATAGTACCATCAGCCATTGAAATATCAATTGAATCTTTACAGGGAGTGTATTCAATCATATGCTTAGTAGAACTAGACATATGGTCGGATGCCCCTATGTCTATTATCCAAGCGTCCTTAGGCAGTCTGTGTGTTGTCAAGGAGAGATGGGGATTACCTTGCAGAGCCATGGATGCAATAGGCTGATGTGTAGAGGTGCAGTAGGCTAATGTGTAGAGGTGCAGTAAGCTGATGTGTAGAGGGGCTAGTAGGCCTGGTACCTTGATTTAGCAATCGATAGAGGGCCTGAATTTGTTCTTCTAACATATTTAAATCTGTCCTACTTCTGCCCTCACTAAGTGCCTCGACAACATAGGCTGATCAGGTATTTTCTCTCTTGTTTTTAGGCTTCCAGTTTGCAGGTTTACCATGGATCTTCCAACAAGTATCCTTTGTATGATACAGCCTTTTACAGTGGTCACACCACTATTTTTCCCTTCCTACTCCTTTTGAGAAATTTTCCCTCGGTTTAACAATTGCAAGAGCAAAATTTTGTTGGTTTATACTTAGATCACTAAGTTGATGAAGCATTACCTTTCGTCAACTTTCTTCTCTCCTCACCTCAACAAAGACCTCCCTGAGAGATGGCAAGGGTTTTGTTCCAAAAATCTTGCCTCTTACTTCGTCTAAATCAATATTAAGTCCATGAAGGAAATCAAATATCCTATCTTTTTCAATCATCTTGTAATACCTCTTGTTGTCAGCAGTACACTCCCAATTTATAGTATGGAATAAATCCATTTCATGCCATAACTCAACCAATATATTAAAGCAATTTGTAACACTCATGTTACCTTGCCTTGTTGTCCTAATAGCTAACCATATTTCAAAGCTTTGAGAGGAGTTCTCCAGGTCGGAATACATCTCCTAGATAGAATCCCAAATCTCCTTAGCGGTTTTGTGAAATAGGTAAGTCCTTCCTAGTCTTGGCTCCATCAAGTTGATCAACCATGCCATTATGGTTGAATTTTCAACTTCCCAAGTGCCATAGGTGGCAGAATCGGTCGAAGGAGTAGGAATATCCCTCGTGAGATAGCCGGATTTTCCTTTCCCTTTGATCACCAATAAAACAGATTGAAACAATTCCCTAAAATTACTACCATTTAACTTGTGGTGAGTAATTTGTATGGGATGGTTATCGATAGAATTGTTTGGTAGATTCTAAGAAGAAGGGGCTGGAATAGAAAGAGGAAAAGGTTTCGGGGAGCTTGTACCGGAGGCTTCAGTTAGGGTAGGATTCTAGTGAATATCGGCCATGATCTTTGAGAGAGAGAAGAAGAACAGCAAAGAGCTTTAATGATGTTTGTCAAGCCTTGGCTCTGATACCATAAAACATGCAAAAAATATAATGCTTGATTAATTAATTCTAGAGGAATAGGGAAGAATATATACACAAGGGTCCCTTATCTTATCTTCTATATTTTAGGAGAAGATTTCTTTATCTCCTAAAAACTAGAAACAAACCAAACTTAAAATACAAACTTTGAAATACAAATTTACAACAACTACTCTACAAGGATAATGTCTTATCCTTATCTTATCCATCTCCTATTTTGAATTTCGAATCTTCTTGATCTTGTCCAACAATCTTAGTGATGGAGTCCTTCAGCTTCCTCGTCACAAAAGTGATGACCACAACCTTGGGTTGGTTAAATGGTTTTGAAGTTAGCACGAGGGCAGGTTCCAAGCAACTTTAGTTTACATCTCTTCATGCCCTAACCAGTTCCCTAGTGCCTAGTTCTGTTCATGAGGCCTTTTTAGACTCACGATGGGTTAAGGCTATGGAGAAAGAGTTCATAGCTTTGCAGCATAACCATACTTGGGACTTAGTTCCCTTTTCCGAATCCGAAGATATGAACCTCATTGGCTGCAAGTGGGTGTATCAAATTAAGTATAATCCTGATGGAACAATGCTTAAGCACAAGGCTAAGTTGGTAGCCAAGGGTTTTCTTCAACCACAGGGGATTGATTATGCTGAAACTTTCAGTTCGATTGTTAAGGATCCAACTATTCAAGTTTTATTCACCTTGGTTGTTACTTTTGGTTGGGACATACAGTAAGTAGATATTAATAATGCCTTTTTGAATGAAAATTTGACTGAGGAAGTTTATATGTCCCAACCTGAAGGGTTTATTGATGCTCGATATCCCTCCCATGTTTGTAAGCTAAGGAAATCTCTCTATGACCTTAAACAGGCACCTCGAGCATGGTACACTAAGTTGAGAGTTGCTTTGCAGTCATGGGGATTTGTAAGGGTTGTATCTGATGCCTCACTATTTATTAAACGTACTTCTCAATTTGTGTTGTTTGCACTAGTGTATGTTGATGATATTGATCACCGGTTCTAATTCTACAGCCCTTGGAGCCTTTATTCATAATTTGAACACAAACTTTGCTTTAAAAACTCTAGGATCTGTTCATTATTTCCTAGGCTTTGAAGCTCACAGAAATCAAACTGGGATTTATCTTACACAGTCTAAATATGTTTTGGATTTATTGAAGAAAGCAAGTATGCAAGACTGCTAACCAATGAGAGTGATTCCTTTGACAATCCATCTCTATATCGTACAATAATTGGCTCCTTACAATATTTGACCTACACTAGACCAGATATATCTTTTGCAGTCAATAATTGGATAGCTTGTAAACGGATGCTTAGATATCTCAAGGGCATTCTTGGTTTAGGCCTCTTTTTCTCACCAGCACCTATTAACTTACCACTGGTTGTATATATTGATGCGGATCACGCCAAATGTAAAGTTAGTAGGCGATCTACTAGTGGTGTTTGTGTATTTCATGGGCAGAATTTGATAGTTTGGAGTTCAAGGAAGAAAACAGTGGTTGTTTGATCAGTTGGAGAGGCTGAATAAAGAGCTATTATGCAAGGGGTGACTAAAATATTATGGCTGAAATCTCTGTTTTCAGAGTTGGGGTATAAGTGTGGTCAAACACCAATAGTGTGGAGTGATAATATGGCTGCTAAAAGTATTGCTGAAAATCCAATATTTCATTCCCGCACTAAACATATGGAGATTAATGTCCACTTTGTGCAATAAAAGGTTGAAATTCAGCATGTGTCTACTTTACATCAGTTAGCTGACAACTTCACTAAGGATTTGCCAAGAAGCAGGTTTTAGTATTTGTGTGACAGAATCAACCTAAAGGAATCACCTATTCAAGTAGCCTCAGCTTCTCAAGCTTTTACAGAAAAGCAGCTAGTCAGAAGGGAGTCTCAATTGAGGGGGAACGTGAAGGAAAATATTACATGAAGTAGATTTTCTAGCTTTAATTTTGTATCTGTGTTTTTGTTCTTTAATTATGTTGTATTTGTTGTTGTATGTTGTAGTAGTAAGTCTTGGACTTGCGCTTATGTTAGCACCTTTGTTATGTCGGTAGCTTAGGCTCTTGATAAGTATATAATTAGCATAGCCTTATTTTATCTTGTCTTGATTCTCTCTTCTTTCACTTGAAGTAATATTCAGAGAATTTCTTCCTCTTCGTTTGTGCCCTAATCTCTGCCCTAGCTCATTCATTACAAGAAGTAGTTTGCGGGAGCAAGCATGTGCTCACCTGGGGGATGTTGGTCCACTAGGAAGATAAGGAATCCTTACACCATCAGGCTTCAAAAGGCATTATGGTATGGGAATTTACATTTTCTAGGCATAGGTGGGAGAGGAGAACAAGGTCAAGATTAAGCTAGGAACTAGACATAGGTCTTTAGGTGAAAATTTTCAAAACTTTTTTGCCTTGTGAGCAATAGGGAGGCTTCAACAAGGAATTACCTTTTTCCCTCCCCAAATGGTATGGTCCCCTTGATTCAAATATTTCTAGGATTGAGAGGATAACAAGGTCAAGATTAAGCTAGATTCGTGGACTAGCCATAGGTCTTTATGTGCAATCTTTTCAACCTGTTTTTCCTTGTGAACAATAGGGAGGCTTCAGTGAGGAATTACCTTTTTCTCTCACAACATGGTATGGTCCCCTCAATTCAGACATTTCTGGGATTGAGAGGTTGGTTCTTTGTCTACCTTCTTCAGTTTGTCAAATGATCATCCTAGGGTTGGGCAGGGAAAGTTATTTTGATTAGACGCCAGGCCAAAGGAACTATTCAGTTCACTCTTTTTATGAGACCCTTTGTGAGCAAGGAAGAGAGGACTTGCCTTGGAAAACTCTTTGGAGATTGAAAGCCCCTCAAAGGATGGCTTCCTTTTTACAAATAGCTGCTCTCAGCAGATCCTCACTTCTGAGAATCCAAAGGAGGGGGAGAGTGGAAATAGATGGATGTTACATGTGAAAAAAGGGCAGAGAGATTGATCGCCCCTTTTTGCAATGTATAGTGGCTCAATATTTGGAATTAGAGCCTTTTCTTCCCCTTTTTTGGTGCCTATTGAGTAATACACCTCAGTTTTGGACGTTTTATATGCCTTAGGCCAGGCCTGTCCTTTCACAGGGAACATGAGGATGACCATTCCTTCTTTATATTTTGCGATTCACATTTGGAGCTATTGAGAATATAGAAACAGATTCACAATGCTAAGGGAGAAATTCTTGCTTTCTTCTTTGGTTGACCAATGGGGTTTTCCTTTTTCTTTTGATAATTATTGACTATTGTCTTTCCTGTACAAGACTTCTCTATGACCAAGAAGCCTGCAAGTCCTTCCAGGATCCTAATATAGGGTTCACCCCCTTTCCATGGCTTCTTAATTCTATTTTGCTTACCAAGAAGAAGAGAGGGGAAAAAAACAAGAAAAAAAGAAAGCTAAAAACCGGACAAGAAAAATGATAGTTTGTTATCCAAACAAAAGCAAGAAACCTAATATACAAATTGTTCAAGATTATAAATCCTTAATCAAACGAAATAGAGAATACATGCATTAAGATGATGCTTGAACAATTAACCATGTGTTGGCCCTAGAGACTTATCTGTACAAGTGAACAGTTGGGATGAATTGAATAACAAATGCAAACAAGTTAAAAGAAAACAAATCTAACATTTCTTAATGGTATAAAGCTAGACCGAAAGACTACATAGATTGAGCTTATCTTGTAATGATGACAAAACACAAATAATGAAATAATTGGTATAAGAATATAGATTATATGTATAGAAATGACTGGAAATCTGGTGGTTGCTTGACTATCTCATCTATATCTACTGAACCCATGTTTAAGTTTTAGAAGAACCACTAGATATCTAGAGACCATATCGCAGGTGCGGCACAGGCACAGGCACATGCACATACAAATCACCAAAGGTTCAAAACTAGTGAGTTCTTCATGCCATCTCAAGGTGTCAATCAGACTGACAATAAAAGCAACTAATCAGGATGCATAAGAAATGAAAGCAAATCATATTATCTTACATAAAATACTCAAGTAAAAGAGCATGTGAAAAGGCAATAAAAAGGAAGCAAGAAGCCAAATAAACTACTTAGAGAATCTAAATTACCTTGAGTAGCAAATATAGTAACATTTTAAATTAGGTAAAATAAAAACAAAAATACACAGAGAAAAGCAAAGTACTTAATAAATAAAAGACAAACAGATAACAGCATTTCTTTTTATGAATCAAATTGCCAACTTACATTTAATGCATCAAGAATCATAATTGTAATTACGTTTACTGTAATATAACATTCCATTTTATTTATTTAGTTATTGTTATTCTGTATTATCTTGACCTAGAAAACATATCAAAAATTATTAAATTCAAAATGTGACCCTTTGCTTCAAATTAACTCTACCAGATAGTTGTAGCAGTGGAAATTTAAGCATATTGAGATTCAAACAAGGTAAATTGCGTATCACATTCAGAATCTACAAGAAACATTGAGGATAAATTAGATATCAAAATAATAATTCTCTACTACCTTCTTCCGCTAAACCTTTTTTGCTTTGAAAAATAAGCAACAATATTAAATAAGACCTGCCAATAAGGTGGCAAACCAAAGATGACAGAATAAAGAAAGTTTAAAAAATAATGCAACCTGAAACCAAAACTCAACTACTAAAACCAAAAAGATTCAAACACAAAGAAGGTCTCTAGACTCTCCACATACCAAGAAAAAAGGAAGTATGAACATTACGCAAAAAGCTTTGAACAATTGCAAGAGCTCTCAAATTCCTTTTAAGCAAAATACGCCACTTAACTCAAAACGGACAGCTTACAAAGACAAAACAACCTGCTACTTGGGTAAGCCCAACTCAACAAGCGTCCAAAAACACAATAACTGGGTGTAACATCAGTTACCAGTGTTCTAAAAGGCGCTAGGCACTAGTTGGGCGGCAGACTGGTGCCTAGGCGGCGCCTAAAAAATTTAATATTTTTTTTATTTTTTTCTTAATATTCTCCCTGCTACAACAAGCAACAAGTTGGTGCTACTTGCTGCTGCAGCTTCTTCAATGTTTTTTACTAAATAACCGGAGACGGAGGAAGATGGATACAAACCAGAGGAAGCCGAGATCAGTGACGAGAGATGATAGCCAACAGATGAGATTGGCGGCGACAAGAGAGAACGACCAACAGCTGAGGTCGGCGGCGGCGACGAGAGAGCAGGACCAAGAGAAGAGATCGATGGCGGCGGCGAACAACCAAGAGGAGATCGAAGGGGAGAGAGAGAGAGGACCCGCGATGAACGACCAGAAAGAGAAAGGGAAAGGGGAAATAGAGAAAGGGAAGAGAGAAATAAGGTCGACCCAGGACGAGCACGACCTAGGCGGCCCAAGCCGCGCGCAACCCAAGTGGCCGCCGTGGCCCGAGAGTCAGGCCAGCGCCTAGGGGTGCCGACCAGCCCTAAATCGCCATGGCCAGTAGCCGCCCAACGCCTACGCGGCCGCCTAGGCCAAATTTTCGAACACTATCAGTTACTGAATATCAGAACACAGGAAGGGAAAAAAATGCTCCAAATATATCTACCCACTAAACAATGCAAAAGTAAGAGCCCCTCTGAATGAACTTTCAATGTCAGTTTTCAGTTTTCATTCATTATTTTGATAATGAAGAAAAAAATGGCATTTGGTTTACTCTTCTTTTTTTTTCAAAAACCTTGAAAATTTTTTAAACAAGAAAAAGGTGTTTTCACAATTTTCAATTCATTTTCATATTATTCCTCTGGTGGCCACTAGATACCAATGATTCTCAAACTACTGTGAGCCACTGGCATAATTCCCTAAGTTGTCAGTAACTCCCATGGGCGTCACCGACAAGTCCAATCACCAATGGGAGGTGACATTGGAAAACAAAAAAACAAAACATGGTTATCAAACAGCACATCCAATTTTTATTTTTTAAAATGAAAACAAAAACTGGACACCAAAAGAAGATGAAAATGAAAAATAAAAGTTGAACATAAGAAACTGAAAGATCTCTCAAATGACCCCTAAATGATTCACCAGCTCCTCATCCCTTTCACACAAACAACTCCACAAGCACTACCCAAATCCTTCTTTCTCATATTATCATCAGGGGTAAAAGTAGAACCAGGAGAGGCAGTCCACAAAAAGAAAGCCAGACCTCAACAAAAATTTTGAAAGAAACACCACTCTACCTTTTTCACACACAATCTCAAAGGAGTAAACAGAAAACTCATACTTGACCAAAACTGCACCTATCTGCCTTCCCCAGCCCAACTGATGAGTAAGTATTAAGGATATCAGATAAAGTTGAAGCAGAATCCAATTTCCAAGGAAGAAGGTGGAGTCTAAATTGTAACCAAAGAGCAAGTGATGAGCATAAAACACTCCATAACCGCAGTTCTCTGTTACTAGCTAAACCAAAAAAATAAAATGAAATAAAATAATAAATTAAATTAAAATAAACTGAGAACATCATATAATTGCCAATCCCAACACCAACTATCTATCCAAAAGCTAACTCTATAACCATTACCAACCAAAATGACATAAACCTAATAACTTACCCAAATCCTGATAATACCTTCCAAAAGCCCAATACCATACAAAAACCTAACAGGACTCAAAGACTACAAATGCCCTTGAAGACCATGTTTATCATCAAACCCTCTTCCAAAAGGACTCCCTCTCAACCAAAAACATCCATGACCACTCACCTAGAAGTGCTTTACTAAAGCCCCTTAACTTTCTAATACCTAAATGACCACACCACCATGCTCATTTGGAGTAAAAATCCTATCCAAATTTGTAAATGAAACTTTAACTTGTTAGCCAAACTAGCTATCAAAACACGAACTGTAAAAAGACCTGAAAATAGGTCATAATACAAGACAAATAATTTTTAACACGAGTGAATTTATTCCTTTTGCAAAGAAACTGGAATTTATTCCATGACCACTCACGAGTGAATTTATTCCAAACAAGCTCTGGACACAAGTCAACATATCACCCAAAGTGAACAATCTTTCATACATTACAACCAGAATTGCTGATAAGATAACCACTTGTGTATAAATAAATTTTTAAAGCGTGTGAGAAGGTAAATGGAGCGTATTAAATAGCACAACTATACAAATACATTTAGATATAGAAACTGGAATATTCCTTCACTTCTGCTTTCATGAAAAAAGACTCAAGTATCATACGAGAAGAGGAAGTCAAACATAATTTAGTCAATCAATGTTGAATAAGAAGTGTACAATAAATACAACAAGACATTTGAAGACATGTTAAAAAACTTAAAACGCCAATACTATCTTGATCACGCTAAACTCATATGCCTTCTCCTCAACTAGATCCTACAAAGAAATTGAAGAAATGTTACAAGATGTCAAATGTCAATAGTATCATGATCAAACTCAACTTGTTTGCCTACTCCCTAGCTGGATCTTGAGCAAGCACTGATTTTAGCTGAAACCAAGGCAACATCGCACTTGTATTGTAATTGTTTAAAATGTCGACAAATTGTAAATTCCTATATTCAACAACTCAACGAACTCCATAACACTTGGAAGCAAGGGATATCTCACCTGGTTGTGAAAATTCCTGACAGTACAAAACCGTTTCCTTTAAAAAAAAAGAGAGAAACAAGAAACAAGAAACAAGAAAGCCATATTGCCGACAGTGAGTTCCAGCACAACCTAGGAAATCATTTAGGATCTGTTTACTTGTGGAGAATGTTTCCTGTTTTCCATCTCCAGTTTTCATCTCTGTTCTGTCTTGAGAACAATCCTTGAACTTTACATATCAAATCAGTGGCTAACCAAATATATCTCTTAAACAAGTTCAAAATATTGCATCGGACACCACTTTACACAAATACCCAGGAGCAATATCATTTCATGTTATGGTGAAAAAACATAATATAACATCGTCCTTCTATTCAGACAATGTTTCTGGCTAAAAACGAACTCTTGAATATGATAAGAGCTTGCCTCCCCTCTGACATGTGAACGGATGATCTCAACACCGTGAAGCGACAACCACCCATTACACATTTCCCAAATGCACGAACAAAACGAGAAACATAAGATCTAAACTTCAGATCGACAAACATAAAATTTACACGTACAAAAAAAAAAAAAAAAACAAAGAAAGACCAAGCGGCAAATAACCCAACCAAAAGAACAATGACCAACAAAATAAAACCCTCACGAAAAACGACTGTCGAGCTTCGATTTACCTTGAAACAAACATATCCACAGTAACCCGAACGTAAACACGTACATACAGAAATAGGAAGTATGAGAAGGCGAAGGATGAAAGCAAGACCTTTGGGTTTCCTATTGGAGAGATAGAAATAATAGGCAGTGCCAGCCCCAACGGCAACCAGAGCCACGGTCACGCCCACCATGAAGTCAACCCTCTGAGATTGTGTCAACTCCATTTTCTGCAGCTTTCAGCTTATGGGTTTCACCCTCCGGCGGCTGGAAGCTTGAAGAAGGAAGGAGAGAGAAGCACTTACAACTAAAAGAAAAAGGGGAGAGAGAAATGAGTCCCGTTTGCTTGGTCACAGAAATGGAGAAAATTGGCAATGGAATGGAAAAATGTGATTTGATTGGGAAATCAATAAAAAGAAATCTGCTGCAGTGATTGCATAGAATTCAATTGAATTAGGGCAGGTATTCTTGCCAGCCAACCACTTTTATTTCTTTTATTTATTTTTTAATCTTTAGAGCAGAGTATAAATATTTTATATTTTGTGTTGTATTAATATAAAATATATAAAATATTATTATAAGGGTTAAATTTTAATATTTAAATATTTTTAAATTAAAATAATTTAAACAAAAACTCGCACACAAATGATACTTTCTTGACAACTTATGTCATAAATTTTTTAGATAAATTCTATAAAGAAATTACTTATTTTCATTTAAAATATAACAATTAATTTACCTCAAAATTAAAGCATAATAATTAATTTGATATCGTCATGTGATGATGTCAAATATAATTGTAATTAAAATGATCCGATTTTGATAATACAGTAAATTATAATTTTTTAAAATATAATAATTAATCTGACATATCATTTAAAACATTTTAAAAAAATCAATGATAAAACTTCAAAACACTAAAATAAGTTGTTTAATTATTATATAATAAAAAAAATATAATGGGAAAAAAGGAAAAAAAATAATTGATGATGTACCTTTGAACCTTAGTTAATGAAGTCTTGGTACAATGATGAGGCAGAAGTCTCGAAATCTAAGGGCCTCTTCTTTTTCTCGTTTTCGGGTCGTTTTCTGTTTTCAATTTTCCAAAACACTTAAAACGTGTTCTCTTTATTATTTTCAAAAACGCATCTTCAAAAACAAGTAAAAATTTTGTACAAAAAATCCAAAACAACAAAAATTCGTTTTGGCTGTTTTCAGTCAAAACACGCGTAAAAGATCAAAACACGGAAAACAGATTCGTTTCTTCTCACGCAGTGCAGACGCTCCCCCCAGCCCCGACCCCAACCCCAGCCTCCATTCTCGAATCTCCTCTCTCTCTCCTATCTTCTCTCTCTCTCTCTCGCCTCAGCCAAACATCGCGAACGCCATCTCCGTCGTTGCCAGAGTCGTCGTCGACCTTGCGCACCATCTCCGTCGCTGCCAAAGCCGCCGTCGACCTTGCGCGCCATCTCCGTCGCCACCAGAGCCGCCGTCGACCTCGCCCACCACTGCCGAAAGCCGCCATCAACCCACCCCTCTCTCCCCAAATCTGGCATACCCTATCCATTCTCTCTCTCTCTCCTCTCTTCTCTCCAAAACACCGAAAAATCACAAACCCAAAACACACAGCACCGCCTCTGCCACCGCCGTCGACCGCATCAGCCACTGCCACCGCGACCACCGCCGTCGACCACGCCCGCCACCGGCAGTGTGAGCCGCCGTCTACTGCCCACCGTCACTCCCCTTGCATCGCGTCCACCATCATCGCCTCCCTTCGTGCGAGACCCCATCCATTCTGTCTTTTGAATTCTTTTTTGATTTGATTTTTGTTTTGTTTGGTTTTATTTGAATAGGAATATGTAATATAATTTTTTTAATAATTTATAATTTATTAATAATTGTTTATAATTTATTTTAAATTAAATTTATTGAATAAAATATTATAAAATGATGTTTTTCAAATTTTCAAAGCAAACGCGTTTTCTAATTTTTTGTTTTAAGAAACAGTTTTTCAAAATAACAAAAAGAACACGTTTTCAAAAATTTCAAAACGGACACTCAAAACACAAAACTAAAAATGAATTGAAAACTCAAAACTGAAACACAAAGAGAACACCACCTAAAGTTTGGGTTCATGACTTCCTATATATAGTCCAACTGACTGTTTAGAAAAAATTAGTATTTTTATTTATTTTGTAATCATTTAAAATAATAATAATTTTAAGAAAATTAATGTGTGAAAAGGATTAAAATATTTAAAATAAAATACCTATATATATGTATATATTATTGTGTCAAGAGATATAATACATTGACATCATAACATTTGCATGTATTATATTAATCCAAAACAAAAAAAAGTTTTTAAAAGATAAGAATGTCGTAAGATGATGGCCTAGGGGCATCCTAGTCAATCCACGGCTCTAAGACGAGAATCAGCCATTAGTGACCGTTATTATGTAATTAATGCAAATAGTTAATGAATGTCACATCATAATAAATGATTTAGTTACGATGTTTGGGGATAGGAATACACACGCGCAAAAAAAAGGTGTCAATTTCAAAAATATGTGATCACCTCTATTCAAAAAAAGAACAAAGGGACAAATAAATCAATCCTAAAAAATTCTCTAATGATGAAAGGCTTCATGCAACAATACCCAAAAAGACACCTCTACCTCGCAAAGCAAAAGGGCAACATATGTAGTGCATCCCTTTTTAGAAAATAAGAAGAGTTCGAAAAAGTAAAAAAAAGAGAGTATTATCTTAAGTTTCTTTTTTCTTCTTCCTCTTTCATAATCTCTAAAATTCCACCTCTAAGAGGAAAACATTGTAATCCCCTAATGGCAATCTAGTCGATGTTTTTTCGTGTAAGTCTCGTACGGGGGAACCACATCAACATTCATATTAATAGCTTCAATCCAAGTCAATTTTCAAATGTCATCAATTGGTGCCATATCAATAGGTGTCATTTGTGGGAATTGAAATTATCCTCATTGACCATGAAGAATGATTGAAATGGACGGCATCCCCACTAATCAAGAAGAAACATAACTCAATGGAACTCTTGCGTGATAATTAAGTAACTAAACACTCTTAGAGGCATAGTACAAGTGTGGATGGATCAATAAAACCTATAAAGCGAGAACAATGATAAGGTAAACCACAACAATGATAAGATGGAGAATGACACAAGTAGGAACAATAATAAAAAACAAATAATGTTAGGGCATCGCATGACCAAGAAGAGTTGCCCATGGAAAAATGCAAATGACAAAAAAAAAAAAAAATGATAGAGACCAAGACAGGTGTCAACAAATGAGCAAGACCGATAGTTGAAATTCTCAATTGCAACCTAAGAGACTAAGATCTTCAACTCAATAAGAAGAGCATCAATTGGAGGCTATAGGAAAGGGAGTACACCGAAGCCAATTGGTTGACATTAACCCTCTTTATTGAGGGGGGTGGTTGCACTCCTAGTGACACCTAGGTTTAACTATAATTAATAAAAACAAGTTCGAGAGATTATACTGTTGGTCCCTTGACGCAATACAATGGTAACTCAACAGGGGGGGTGAATTGAGTTACTAAACATTTTAAACTAATTTTTAGTTCCTTTGAAACCTCTTTATTAATTTTTGTACTTAAAAATACTTTGTTATATATTTGTATATTTTGATCACTTTGAGATAGAGATTTAGTTGCAAAAGATCCATAAGAAATAAAAACAACAAGGCACACAAGAGATATAGTGATTCGACAATCCGATGCCTAATCCACTCTCCTAAGGTATCAACTACACTTAAGGTTCCACTATTTTTAAACACCTCGAGGTTTTCCCATATCTTATGTGACACCCCACTCCCACTTACGGTGTCACTCGTGAATAATCATCAATGTTTTAAAAATCGAACCGGAGAGCGAACCAGTCTATTAATTGGGTCACGGGTCAGTTGGTCCGACCGGTTAGACCGGAGTGGTCCGACCGGATGATGTCATATATATATATATATTATAATTAAATAATATATATATTTGAAATACTAATATTCTATATATTATCATGAGAAATGCTATTATTAACTAATATACAACTAATATTTTATATATAATTGTTATATATGTTGTTAAAAATTAATTAAGAATTAAAAATTTAAAAATAAGTGTCAGGGTGAAAAAAATCGGGGTCAATCCGGTTCCCGGTTCACCGGTTCGACCGGATTTTGACCGGTTTTGACCGGGTTGAAGAAGATTTGGTTTTTTATGTCAAACCGGACTGGATAGGCCACCGGTTCCCGATTTTTCCGGTCCGACCGACCGGTCCGGTCCGATTTTTAAAATAATGATAATCATCTGAACTGCTCACATGCCCGGCCATTTGTGAAGGGCGAACTATGTTTCGACACGAAATGCCCTAGGTGGGAACTAGGCTTCGTTATTCCCTTCCCTCAATCCCAGGATCGACTAACAAACTTGGGCTTTAACCATACTACACTTGGCTAATTAATTTTCATTAAATTTGCTCAATCATCATTTTAATATTTCAATTCTTCTTCTTTCTAAGAATTCTACCGGGCTCCAAATAATTTAAAATTTTCAAACATCCCATTGGTTTTTCCAAAATTCATGGAAAAATACTAAATTTCCATTTTTCAAAAAATTCGGCATTTATCTCCAAAAGTGCCTGAAAAAATCATTTATTTTGAAAATTCCTTCGGGACCCAAAATCAATTAAGAAATGCCCAAAAATTTCCATTTTTTCGAAATTTTTTTAAAAAATTGGATGGTAAGGCCTACCGGCTCGCCTGGGGCACGCACGGGGCCTCGTAGTGTGCTGGTGATGTTGCGCGCGGCCGTGCGCCTGGACGTGCTCGCGCGTGCCTAACCTGTCGCCTGCGCCCACCTGCGGCCTGCTGAGGCCCCCGCGGGCTACCTAGTAGCCCTAGCTGCTGCCATTGCCTTCCTCCATTACTTCTCTTTCTTTTTTTTTCTCTTGAGCTTTTTAACCCAAATTTTCCAGAATTCATACACACCATATATACATCAAAATACCCATTTTTTTCCACAAAAAACATACACACAAAAAAAAAATACTCATCACAACCACTTATGGTGCTTATTACAACATGAACCAAAAATAACAAAAATAGGCTTCCATAAGCCATACAATGGTCATGAATCTTCATTCTCATGCATCCACATACTATCCCATCTTTACATTGACTTTTCTCATGCTTTGACCACCTATATGTGAGGGTAAAAACCCCATGAGCTATTAAGCTCAATAAGGGTGCAATGCAAAATAAATATAAATATAACAAGAATATATGATGCCAAATGCATGCAAGTGTGGTTAGATCTCTTTGCCCTCACAACCCACCAAGGTTAGTGGTATCAATCCACCATTCTGACCATGTCCCAATCTACCATATGGCCATAAGTCTTATGTACATAATAGAACATGCAAAATACAACATACACATTTATGAACCATATTTATAACCCATTGCAAGGCCACCTCCCCATGGGCCATCCCTTACCTTGACTCCTCAAGATCTTCAATAAACTTTAATCTTCAAAACCTCCCTTGCTTCCATTCCCTTAAAAAAATATTAAACCTTGATCTTAAAACTTTTATTTTAGAAGACTAGAAGATTAAAGAAGCAAAAAGGCTTCACTTTCTTTACAAAACAAAAGAGCTTACCTCTAGAATCTAAGAGATTTAAATTAAGAAGAAAGAAAACAGAATATATGGAATGTAAATTTAGTAAGAATGCAAGAATGGAGGATGTTATAATAAAATTGGAAGATCAAATCTTACAAAGAAAAGACCATTTTCGATATTTGGGATCAGTGATTCAAAAAGATGGAGAAATTCACGAGGATGTCACACATAGAATTAAGGCAGGTTGGCTAAAATGCAGAAATGCATCGGGGGTATTATGTGATGATAAAATCCCATTAAAATTGAAAGAAAAATTCTATAGGACAGCTATAAGACCAATTTTGTTGTACAGCTCAGAATGTTGGGCAGTCAAATACCAACATGAGCAAAAGACGAGTGTAGCGAAGATGAGGATGTTAAGATGGATGTGCGGCCATATAAGAAAAGATAAAATTAGAAATGAAATTATTCATAATAAGATATGAGTAGTACCAATAGAGGAGAATATGAGATAGACTAGACTAAGATGGTTTGGTCATGTGAGAAGGAGACCAAGAGACGCTCCTATGAGGAGAGTTGATGAAATGGAACAATTAATCAAAAAAAGAGGTAGAGGCAGACCTAAGAAGACTTTGAGGGAGACATTAAAATTTGATATGAAGTGTATGGATCTCAATGAAGATATAACAAAAGATAAAAATACATGAAAGTCTAGAATTCATGTAGCCGACCCCACATAGTGGGATAAAGGCTGGATATGTTGTTGTTGTTGTATCTAATAACTTCAAGATCCAATACCAGCCATTGGATTTTCTTTAAGAGAGTAAATCTCATCCATTAAAAATAGCACAATCCATGCCATTTGGTCTTCTTAAATCTCCACCATTAGATTTCTTTCCCTTTTTTAAGACCAAATCCCCACCATTCAAGAAAGCACAATATATGTGCTATTTAACTTTTAATCTCATCCCTTGGAAAATTCAGGACAATTCCTCCACCCTTGATCTTATCTTCCATTCCATAAATAGATTTTTTTTTCTATTTATTTAATTTGACCATTTTCCAACCATCACCTATGAATGACTAATTTCACTCACAATTCCCTTTTAATTTCAAATCTCACATTTTCAACACTAATGAGAGACTAATTTATTTTCTCTTTGAATTTATTTAAATCCTACATAATCATATCTCCCATTTAATGCTCACATGACCATTTTTTCTTTTTTTTGGGGAATTAATTTATTCCATTTTTCTCTTGGAGGAGAACATGCCATGTGTCCCTCAAAGACACAAGCCTTAGCCTCCAAGCTTAAATCTCCACTCTCCATATGGCTTCACCACATTAATCTACCATTTTAGGGAAAATCAATTGCTTTCTTAAATAATTGAATTTTCTCTATTTTCCCCCATTTTTCATAATTTAATTCCTTTATGGAATTTCACTCAAAATCACTAAAATGCCATTTGTGAATTATTAATCCCATTTATCTCCACATAAATACAAAAATAAAAAATTAATTCACTTTCTTACTTAATTCCATCTAGGAATTATTTTCAATTTACCAAATTACCATTTATTGGATTTCATTATCCAAATTACCAAAATGCTCATCTCATAGGGCGCCCTTATTCTCAATAATCCATCATCCTCTCAAAAGCATTTTTGGAAGTTTCTCACTTCCTTTCTCATTCTTCTAACACCAGTAACAATGGGTGTTACATCTTACCTCGAAAACTATTACATCTAGATTTTGTAATGGTTCTATGAAACCAACCAACAAATACACCGATAATGTTTATAGATTTTACAACAATGTCTACCGTTGGACAAAAAAACAGTAAAGCACAAGAGATTACAAGGAAGCAACTATAAATACAAGGTACACAAATTTAATCAAATATACAGTTGACCTTCAAGCGAATTTGCATGATAGCTTTTCTTTTCTTTGATTGCAAGAGCTCCAGAGATGGTTGCACAAAGTAGATTCGTGAGCTTGAGTGCTTCTTGATTGGGATTTAGATCTTTGAGCACTTTCTTGCTTTTAGAGAGATAATTCTTGAGAGAGCACACACATACAATACCTTTCTTTTCTCTTACACAACATATATATATGGTGAGAGAAACGAGTAGAAATCAGGTTAAAAATATGAGCGTTGGATTAGGACAATCGATTGTCCTATCCAACAGTCGATTATAACTTGAAATGAGTCGACTTCCCTCTAAAGGGAGTTGATTGTCGAAACATAGCTCTCGGCTATGTCGATGTTGTATAACCTGAGCTTCGACTATATTGATTGTGGCTAAGTCCCAGTCGATTGGCATTAGAGAAGTTGACTTCTCCTATACGGGAGTCGACTTTTGGTCTAGAAAATGTGAAACACTTAAAAGAACAATATTATACGACCTTTATAATACTACTATAATTTGAGAAACTAATTTTAATCTAAGACTTTAGATAATATCTCATAATTTAAAATAGATAACATTTAGAGGCATCAAGTAATATTTTTAATATAAAAATGTGTTTTTGTTAATCATCAAAACTAATATTAGGTTGAATGAAGCAAATTGGCTTAACATTCTCTCCATTTTTTATGATGGCAAAAATTTTAAAATATTAAAAAATTATCCCCCATTAATTTTGCACTGATACATTATTTGAAATTTTTAATAAGAAGAATTAGAGAAAATATTTTTTTTAAAAAAAATCTCCCCCTATTTAAAAGACTTATAACATAAATTAGAAATGTAATTTTTGAAAAAAAAAAATTAGACCACCATAAGAGCTCAATATGCCAACTACCAAAAAATATATATATATACAAACATAGCTGCCAAGAGAAAAAAACATGAATGTTCAATTGTAATATCCCGAAATTTGAAAATGATTAATTATTAATTATTGTGTTTGTGGAGATTAACAAATATTTGTGGATTTAAATGAGATATTGATTTAATTTTTTATTCGGTGATTATTGAGTATTTATTATTTCAAGGAAATAATTATTTGTTTTGGAATTTAAAGGAAATATTAAATTATTTGGAGAGTTAAGGAAAAAAATGTTTATTTATGTAATTTTGAGGAAATAGGAAATTTAGGTTTAATTAATTTAATTGGGGGTATTTATGATATACCAAAAATAAATTCAATTGGTGGATTTTTGGAAATGTTAGGATATAAGTGAAATAAGAGAGAAATGGAAGTTCGGGTGCATGTGATAATTTTCGGAAGTTTAAGGGTGCTGGTGCAAAAGTTGGAAAGTGACTGAAAGTCACTTTAAATTTAATTGAAGGCACTATATGGTTAAAGTAGTTGGCTAGCGCGGGCGATCACGAGTGCGCGTGTGCTGGGTGAGGTCGCGGGTTCGAGCCCCCGCAGGTGTGCACGCGCGTTGGAGGATTTTGGCTGATTTTTCAGCCAAACCCTTGCCTAAAACGGCGTCGTTTTGGGTAAGGCGGTGGCAACCATGCGTGGCTACTGGGCGCGCCATATGGCGCGCTGTGGGGCGGCCATTTGAAGCCTCCGTTTTGCTTCAATTTAAAGGCCAATTTCGAACCAACGAACAGAGGAAAAAATGGAAGAAGATGAGCAGTGCGTAGAGTTAATTTTTGGGAAAAATTTCAAGATTAAAGGAGTTTTAATCGTTGTTTAATTATCCAGGTAAGTAGAGAATTAGATATTAAACATTCTGTACTGTTAGAATTTCATTTTGGTCCTAATTTTATTAACTTTGGGAGTGTATATTAATTTATAGCGTGTATTAATTTGGTAGTGTTTAAGCATGAAAACGCTGTAATCAGCTTAAACGAGGCAAGTTCTCCTCTACCCTTGCGATTTCTTTCCATTTTGTAAACCCCTCGCCTTCCCTTAATTCGTTTCGGTTTCGCGTATTAATTATATATATAAATGGAGGATATTATTGGCGTTATTTAATTTAAAATAAATATGAGATTTATTGGAATTTTATTTAAGGTGCGTCTACGTAGGATTTTAGATGGTTAAATTATTTATATTACACGGTAAATTTATTTAATTAAAGCTGCAATTTAATTTATTGCCAGCAAATGCTTTACTTCGCAGCGGGAGTGTAAGAAAGGCAAGAAATGGCCGTGTAAAGGCAAGCTTCTAACCCTCTCCTCATGATCTTTAATTCCCGTGAAAGACCCCGTGATTTCTTGGATTTTATCATCTCCCTTACTCTAATTCGGCACTTAGCATTAATTATTGAATTATTATTCATTTGTTTTAATTTAAATTAAATTCGAGACTTCTAGAGTTTTATTTGTTGAGTGCCTACGGGGGTTTGTATCGCCCCCATTCCTTTCGGAATGATGCCGAATCCAGCTTGGGGACTAGGTTCCTAGACGTGCGAGTTTATTTACGATTTTTCTCGGATTTATTTATGGATCGGTTAGAGCTATTGAGCAGTGGGGCAGGAGTCGATTGTTGGTGACGTTGGGGTAGACTATTGTACGGCCTTGATGTGGACCGTCGGGTGGACACTCCTAGTCACTAGTCGTTGACTGGTGCCGGGCACTACTGACTAGTTCTACCAGTATGTGATTTACTGCACGTTTCGATTCATTACATTACTGTTCATGATTTGATATGCACATGGGTACGGGTTGCATGTTGGGATATTCATTTATTGAGTATGCTTGGACACAGACATTCTAGCTTGGTTAGATTGCATCCAGCACGGGCATATGCATCGCGTGTGGTTTACTATGTGGGTGGAGCATGGCCTGATGCCTGGATGTATGGGTGTCAGTGTATCACGTTGATGCTCACTACGCCGTTGCATTTCTATGTGCATTGCATGGTTACTGGTATTTATTAGTTCTCGGACAGGATGACCGTTCCAAGGGAGCCTATGGCTCGGGTGTCGGGAGTACCGACACGGACACACGGGTGGCAGGAGTACCGACCCGGGATGGCGCACACAGGCTGCTGGAGATATTTGTTGCCTTTCAGAGCATCGACAGGTTAGTATGGGACTTGGGTGCTGTGTGTCTTGTGTGGGCCCCAAGGACCGATATGTGTTTTTATTATGCTAATCTATTGTGTTGTAGCGTCTCATGCCTTGTGTGCACATGGGGGTTGGTGTTCTGGGGGAAGTTTATCAGTTCTATGCAGCCTTTAGCCTTTCTTTTCTTATGCTTGCTGAGTCTCTCGACTCACTTTGTTTTTCCATCATTGCAGGTAGTAGCAGCGTGAGTCAAGGGCAAGGAAGTCAACTTCTAGCAGCAGAGTCGATATAGTGTACAGGCAGTCCTGTTAGTCCCTATCAACTTTGATGTCTGAGTAGTATTTACTCTATTATTTTGTATTGTGCCAAGTCTTTCCTCGAGTCTCGTGTATATCAGCACAGAAGTATGTGTTCATTTATTTATCATGTGACCGCTGTGCTAGCGGGGCACCCGTAGTGCATGCATAATTTTAGCTTTGCTTCCGCTATTCTTACTTTCGTGTATGCATGCCAGGGTAGTTTTGGTCTTGTGTTCATTCTTTTTCTCCTCCCATAGGCGCTCCCGTTCGGGTAGTCTGGGTGGTTGGGGATATCCGGGCGTGAGTGCTTACATCAATACTATAGCTCCCTACATGATGCTTGCTCTTTTCCTTCCCTTTTTTTTTGTTATGATCAAAAGGAAACAATAAGTGGAGATAAGAAACAACGCATGAAGTATAAGAGACAGCATAACGAAGCAAGGAGTATAAGAAACAAAGCATGAAGTATAAAAGATAGCATAATGATAAAGATGAACAACCTAAATAGTAGATGCTGTAAAAAAAAAAAATGTATATGAAATAGTAGTCCAAAATACATCAGATAACCCTAGGCATCCCTAGGGCGTAACTCAGAGGGCGGATCCGGAAATGGTGGCGATATCTCGGGCTGAGCGGGTGACAGAAAGAGACTCTGAAACATCTTGCGAATGGGAGCAAACTCGATTGTCTACTAATCCTGCAAGATCCACATAGAAGTCTTCAACTTTTCTATATTGGCGACAACAAGCTCCAAACACTCTCTAATACCCTGAATGATGTAGCAAGACGAGACATGAGGAGAAGGAGGAGGAGCAAAAGATTTGCCAGGCCGATGGACAGGAGTCCGCGTCAGATCATCCTCAGAATCTGATGTTGATGGGATGGACGAGGGAGCACTAGGTTGGGCTTTAACTTGGTAGACCTAAACCTTGTTTTGAAGTTTATATCCCATTCTTTTTACTGTAACTTCATTTATTGTCATGAAACGAGTGGAAGGCTCGGAGAATTTAGAAGAAAGTTCAATGTTGAGATTGGTAAAGAGGAGAGTGAGGAGTCATTCATAGGGAAACGACGAGGAGCTGCGAGTAGCAACACTGTGGATGTGATTGGCGATAATACTGGGAAGGTTAATAGGATGATGATGCAAGAATACTTAGAGCAATCGGGCCTCAAAAGGAGTGAACTGATCTAAAGTCCCTTACGGAGTAGAATAGTGTGAGAAAGAATATTATGGGCAAGATGAAGATTGATGTCTTTGAGAAGAGTAATGGATTGGGAAACATCAAAAATCAAATTGTCCTAAGCAGTAATGTCTTGCATCACGGTCTTCCAGGGGATTGGTGATAGGACTGGTCAGAAGTATCGTCATCGAAATGAAGATTGAGAAGATTTGAAAACAACTCAGGAGTGACGAGAATGTCAACACCCTTGACGAACGAGTGGGATTCATCATCGGGGTTTGAATTAAAGATGCGAACAAGAAAATGGTACACGGAGAATTGGATGTCAATGAGGGACATCAAGACCGGTCCTCATAAAACCAACGGAGAAAGTCAAACCCACGATTTTCAAACTAGTGGCGATAAATGTTTTTCCCATGGAGAACTGGGCATTTTTGGAATAGCTTATTGAAAGATTCTTCGAGTTTTTGAGATGGAAAGTTGATAGGTTGAGCTGGTGGTTCCGAGGGAGGTTGACGAGAGAAAGATGATGATGAGCGGTGGCATTTATGAGATGACATATTTAAATATGGTTGGGATGTTTGAGAATAATCTGGAAAAAAAAGAAGAATCGACTTCAGATGAGTGCAAGTCGATTTCTGGAAGAACACAGTCAACTGTGGGATGAACAAGTCGACTGTTGGGAAAATGTTTCGAAAAATATAGATATTTGAATGGAAGATATTGATATACCGAATACATTGCCAAAAACACCACATCAACAAATATAATAAATGCAAATAAAAACATAAACTATTAGCAATATGAAATATAGTCCATTTAAAGAACCCGTATAAAAGGAAACAAACAAACAAATAGAAACAAAAAAGAGAACAATAACGAATGATTACCTTAGGAGGATTGATGAAGTGTTGAAAGCGTAAATGGAGCAAAGGACGAGCACTAGGGTTTGAGAGAATGAGGGAGCAAAGAGAGAAAATGAGAGAAACTGTGGGTTTAAACTTGACTCACGTCGGGAAGTCGATTGTCGATTGAATGGAAGTTGACTGTTATGGACCGTCAGTAGACTGATATTCAGGAGTTGACTATGCTGAACAGTTAGTCGACTTGGAAGAAGGACTCGATCGTGAAACCGTCAGTCAACTGCAATTAGGGAGTCGACTACTCTTGATTGAGAGTCGATTAGAGATTGCAAAACTGGAAACAACTGAATGTTTTTTATGAAAAAAATATTTTGATTTTGATGATATATTGTCACGGAATGATTGAAGATTATGAAGAAGATTTATTTGAGAAGATTATGGATGAGTGAAGATTCCTAATTCCTTACAAATAAAGTTAAAATGCTCTTTTGGGAGTGATTTTGTGAAGATGTCAGCCAATTGAAATTTCATTGAGACAAACTCAAAAGCAATCTCATGATTTTACACGTAATCCCGAAGAAAATGGTGCTAAACTTCTATATGCTTCGTTCTAGAGTGCAAGACTGGATTTTTTGATAGATTGATCGCACTCATATTGTCACATCTAATGGGGGTTGTATCAAACATAATCCTGAAATCACTTAACTCTTGACGGATCCACAAAACTTGTGCACAACAACTATCGACTGCGATGTATTTAGCCTCGGCAGTTGATAATGCAATAGAGTTTTGTTTCTTGGAAAACCATGAGATTAGCTTGGTTCCTAAGAGTTGGCAAATGCCAGAAGTACTATTCCGATCCAATTTGCATCCGGCAAAGTCAGCATCGAAATACCCTATAAGATCAATATTATCCCCACTTGAATGCCAAAGACCTACATTTTGAAATCCTCTTAGATATTTGAAAATTCTATTTACAGCTAACAAGTGAGATTTCTTAGGATTTGATTGGAAATGAGTACATAGGCAAACGCTAAACATGATGTCGGGTCTACTTGCCATTAGAAAAGTAGAGAGCCTATCATGCTCCTATATAGCTTCTGATCCACACTAATGCCTTGATCACCTTTCTTGAGCTTAGTGGAAGAACTCATAGATGTGCCAACAATTTTAGAATTTTCCATCCCAAATTTTTTTAGTATCTCCTTTAGATATTTGAACTGATTTACAAAGATGTCTTCTTTTGACTGTTTAACTTGCAATCCTAAGAAATAATTTAATTCTCCCATTAGGCTCATTTCAAACTCATTTTGCATTACGTTAGCAAACTCTTTGCACAACTTTTCACTTGATCCTCCAAAAACTATATCATCTACATAAATTTGAATTATGAGGATATTTTATTCTTCTTTCTTTATGAAAAGTGTAGAATCAACTTTCCCTCTTGAAAAACCTCCATCTAAGATAAATTTGTTTAATCTTTCATACCAAGCTCTAGGAGCTTGTTTTAGACCATACAAGGCCTTTCTTAGCTTGAAAACATAGTCCTCAAAATGAGGATCCTCAAAGCCGAGAGGTTGATCAACATACACCTCTTCATTTATGTAGCCATTTAGAAAAGCACTCTTCACATCCATCTGATACAGTATGAATTTCATGTGAGAGGCAAAGGTTAGAAGAATTCTGATGGCTTCTAATCTAGCCACAGCAGCATATGAATCCTCAAAGTCAATACCCTCATCTTAACAATATCCTTTGGCTACTAATCTTGCTTTATTCCTAATAATATTGCTATTTTCATCTAGCTTATTTTTTAACACCCACTTTGTTCCAATTATAGATTTATCACTTGGCCTTGGGACAAACTCCCAAACTTCATTCCTTTTGAATTAGTCTAACTCCTCTTGCATGGCATTAATCCAACAATTATCTTTTAAAGCTGCTTCTATACAAGTTGGCTCAACTTTGGATATAAATGCTACATTGTTCATATATTGATGCAAGGATGCCCTAGTCCTTATACCTTAGCTTGGTTCTCCTATGATTAGCTCACTTGAATGGTTTTGAATAAACTTATAGCTCTTTGGAAGCTTCTCTAAATCACCTTTGTCAAGTGGTTTTCATGATTTTGAGATTGAGGCATTAAAGACCCTTTTCCTACATCTTCTTGAATTTCTAGCTTTTCTAGCCTTTTTAATGATTCTAAAATCTTTTCCTCTTCATCTTCTCTAATTTCTTTTGATTTGGGATATTCATTAAACTTCACATGGATAGATTCTTCCATGGAATTCATTCTAAGATTGTAAACTTGATAAGCCATCGTGCTTGAATATCCTAGGAATATGGCTTGATCACTTTTAGCATCAAAATTTCCTAGATTATCTTTGGTGTTTAGGATTTAACACTTGCATCCAAAAGCACGAAAATAAGACACATTTGGTCTTTTTCCATAGAAGATTTCAAATGGCATTTTCTTGATGCATTTTTTAAAATTGAACCTATTTTGGATATAACAAGTGGTATTAACCATTTTCACCCAAAAATAGGAAGACAAATTATTCTCCAAAAGCATGGTCCTAGCAATCTCTTGAAGAGTTTTATTTTTGTGCTCAACTACGCCATTTTGTTGGGGGGTTCTTGGTGTGAAAAATTGATAAAGGATTCCATTCTCTTCACAAAATTCCATAAAAGATTTATTCTCAAATTTCCCTCCATGATCACTTCTAATGGAAATTATTTTATCATCTTTTTCTCTTTGAATTCTCTTAGCTAGTTTAATAAAACACTTAAAGGCTTCATCTTTAGATGCTAAAAACATAACCTATAAGAATCTTGAGAAATCATCTATTACAACATACACATAATGCTTACCACCCAAACTTCTAGTTTGTGTGGGACCAAAGAGATCCATGTGTAATAGTTGCAATGGCCTAGATGAAGAAATCTCATCCTTAGATTTAAATGAGACTCTAGTTTGCTTACCTTGCCAACAAGCATCACAAAACATGTCCACACTAAAATTAATCTTAGGAAGGCTTATCACTAGATCTTTCCTAGCTATCCTCTTGATTAGCTTAGGATTTACATGACCTAACCTTCTATGCCATAAAAGATAATTATCATTTTTGACCACGAGGCATTTGGCATTAATTTCTTCTATATCGACAACATAGACATTGCCTCTCCTATTAGTACAAATAATTATGTTAAGATTTGAGTCAAGAACTAAACAATGTTCTTGCTTAAAGATCACTTCAAAGTCATCATCACAAAATTAACTAATACCAAGAAGATTATGCTTAAGACCATCAACAAGTAATACATTTTTAATAGTAGTAAGTTGTGGCTGGCCAATCATACCAATTCCAACAACCTCATTATCCCCAAATGTGACATATCCGCCATCTTTGGGAGTGAGGTCTATAAAAAGATCATTCTCTCCTGTCATGTGCCGTGAGCAACCACTATCCATGTACCATTTATTGCCCATTGTGGTCCTGACGCACATCTGCACATAAAAAATTAAGTTTTTGTTTTAGGTACCCACCTATAGATGGGTCCTTTGTTTTTTGCTTCATTAAATCCAACATCATTAAATCCAACATCATTAAATTTCAATGCATTAGGTCTATGATCATTACCATAAAGCACATTTGCATTATAATCATTGGAATGTTTTGACCTATTTGATTCTAGACTCCTCATAGTGTAAGCTACACCTTTGGGAACCCACATTTTTATTTCATTTAGCCTCTTTGGTTGTGGTTTCCATCTTAGATTTCTCTAGTATTCCTTATACAACTCTTTAAAAGCTTCTTGAAACTCCTCAATCTCCATACTATCTTCTTCTTCTTCTTCTTGTTCATGAGTCATGAAACAAACATGGGCTACCTCATCCTTGGATTGCGAGGACTCATTAGAGTCATCTGCATCCCAAGTCGTGAAGGCTTGCTTCTTTGGTTTCTTAAATTTCTTCTTACCTTCCCGCCTATCTTTCTTTTCTTTCTTGTCCTTCTTCTCTTCAAGACAATCAAACTACATATGACCTACCTTTTTGCATTTAAAACATGTAGGAGATCATCTTTTACTAAATCTACTCTTCTTCTTCATTAATTGCGCAAATGTCCTAGACAACATAGCAGTCTTATCATCTTCAACCTCCTCGTTAGAACTACTCTTTTCATTTACTTTTAATACTAAAGACTTCTTCCCTTTAGTATCTTCATTGATTTTATTTAGAACCAATTCATGTGTTAGGAGATTTCCAATTAACTCTTCCATTTTTAGTTCTCTAAGATTCCTTGCTTGTGTCATGGCTGTGACTAGTGGTTGCCACTCCATTGATAATGACCTAAGAATCTTTTTAACTTGATCTACCTCAATAATTGTCTTGCCTAGTATCTTAAGACCATTTATGATCTTTCGGAAACGGCCATTCATATCACCGATGCTTTCATTATTGAGTAATTTAAACTCCTTATATTGGGTCATCAAAAGATTGATTTTAGTGTCCTTAACTTGGTTCGTACCCTCATATACAACTTCTAATTTTCTCCAAATTTCATGAGAGGTTGAGCATGAGGAAAGTTTTTCGTATTCACATCGGAGAACTGAACAAAATATTATGTACTTAGCCTTATGATCCATTTGTTTCTTCCTAATGTCATCTTTGGTCAATTCTTCTTCTTTCTCACTAGACATTGTAATTCCATCCCTGACAATCTTCCACAATTGATAGTCTATTGAAAATAGGTATGACTCCATCCTCATCTTCCAATAAGTATAATTCAATCCATCGAAGAAATATGGCCTACAGGTAGATGGTCCTTCGGTTAAGGGTTGGGTTGTAAAAGATGCCACTCTAAATGAATCTTTTCTTTTGTTATAGATTGAAAGATTCAACTATTTTAAGGATCCTGCTTTGATACCAATTGTTGGTCCTTGACGCAATACATCAGCAACTGAAGAAATGGGTGAATTGAGTTACTAAAATTTTAACCTAATTTTTAGTTTCTTTGAAACCTCTTTATTAATTTTTGTACTTAAAAATACTTTGTTATATATTCATATATTTTGATCACTTTGAGATAGAGAATTAGTTGCACAAGATCCTCAAGAAATAAAAACAAAGCACACAAGACATATAGCGGTTTGGCGATCCCATGCCTAATCCACTTCCTAAGGTATCAACTACACTTAGGGTTTCACTATTCTTAAACACCCCGAGATTCACCCGTAGTTTACCTCGGAAACTATTACACCTAGATTTTGTAATGGTTCTACGAAACCAACCAACGAATACACCGATAATGTTTATAGATTTTACAATAATGTCTACAGTTGGACAAAAAACCAGTAAAGCACAAGAGATTACATGGAAGCAACTGTAAATACAAGGTACACAAATTAAATCAAATATACAGTTAACCTTCAAGTGGATTTGCAATATAGCTTTTCGTTTATTTGATTGCAAGAGCTCCGAAGATGGTTACACAAAGTAAATCAGTGAGCTTGAGTGCTTCTTGATTGGGATTTAGAACTTTGAGCACTTTCTTGCTTTTGAGAGATAGTTCTTGATAGAGCACACACATACACTACCTTTGTTTTCTCTTGCAGAGCATATATATATGGTGAGAGAAACGAGCAGAAATCGGGTTAAAAATTTGAATGTTGGATCAGGACAATTGACTGTCCTATCCAATAGTCAACTATAACTTGAAATGAGTCGACTCCAAGGAAACCCAGAGTCGACTTCCCTCCGAAGGGAGTCGATTGTCAAAACATAGCTCTCGACTATGTCGACTCTATATAACTCAAGCTTCGGCTATATCGACTGTGGCTAAGTCCCAGTCGACTAGCACTAGAGAAGTCGACTTCTCCTATATGGGAGTCGACTTTTGGTCCAGGAAATTTGAAACACTTAAAGAAAAATATTATACGACCTTTATAACACTACTATAATTTGAGAAACTAAATTTAACATATATCTAGGACTTTAGATAATATCTCATAATTCAAAATAGATAACATTTAGGGGCATCAAATAATATATTTAATATAAAATGTGTTTTTGTTAATCATCAAAACTAATATTAGGTTGAACGGAGCAAGTTAGCTCACCATGTATTGAGAAGTCCCATTCATTACATTCGACATTATTTGGATCATATGATCCTATAAGGAGCAAATAATGTAATGCTTTGTAGGTGTTTCTCATAAACATTAAGGAAATGAGAGAAGAATTCAGATAGAGAGGGAGAGAGAAAGAGAGATAGAGAGAGAGAGAGAACATAAGAAAGCGAGAGAAAAAGGAGAATCAAAAGAGAGAAATTGAGAGAGAAAATTTAGAAATTCACTAAATAATACTTCAATTCCTTCTCCTCAACTGGATTAGGTTTTTATACTAATCCAGGTAATTAGTTGACGCCAATTGGATCGTCAATGAAAAAGTACAACTCAAGTAGCTTACTTAAGTACAACTACTCCTTAATTACCAAACAAAAATATTAAGGAATCCCCCTATACAACATTAAGGTCCTAACAATTACGCCCCCTTAAAAATTTCATATTCTCAAGAAATTGAGAGAAGTAAGATAGCTTGAGGAAATTGAGTGAGCATATTAGGCAAATACTCCCATGAATTATTATATAGGTGGTGGTGAGCCCTTTGTTTATTTTGGTGGATCAATTTTCGCGTCAACTTCCACGGCAAGTGGCAATATCTTCTAAAGCCTGGATGTCTATGATTATTAACAATAGGAATTGGAGATGACCACCTATAATCAATGACTCCTTAAATGCTATCAAAGGACCAGCTTGGTCTCCTCCAATGGCTTCTGACGATTAATGGTATCTTCTCAGTCAAAGAGGCTTTCAAGACCATGTCTCCTCAAAAAAATAAGGTGCCTTGGTGTGATCTTGTCTAGCATGGCTCAGGGATCCCAACGTTTCCCTTCATTCTTTGGTTAGCTATCAAAGAGCGATTGTAAACTCTTGATTGCCTCAATAGGTGTTTGTTTTTCTCAAACCAATGTTTCTTATATCACACAGGTGCAGAAAGACATAGTTATCTGTTATTTGAGTGCCCATATTTGAAGCATGATCATAATCCTCTTCCAGAGATGAGCTAAATTTGGTTAGCCTCCATGCTGTTGGGATCGAGATATGTGTTGGGCCTTTAGAAGATAAAGTGGCAAGTGTTTGTGGCAGGTGGTAAATCTTCTTATTCTCCAAGGGATGGTTTACTACATCTGGTTTGAGCGCAATAATCAGTGTTCCAATGGTTAGGTGTGTTTGGTGAACCAGTTGGTTCATCTAATCCAGAAAGTTATATGGATGCACCTATCTACTCTTCAGTTCCCCCAATCTCTTCAGAGGTTGATCTTGGTCCACTTATGGTTCTTTTCCCTGGGTCATCTTAGATAACTATAGTGTATTTTTTTGAGATTTTGCCTTTTAATTCCCTATGTCATCGGTCTGTATTTAGCCAAATGTGAAAATCACTTTTTTCATCAATTAAATTTTTAAGAATATGAGCCACATTCCATATACCAAATGCAACATAAAAGTTGTTTGAAGGATCAATTTACTCACTCCCTCCCAATTATAAATTAGAATGTCTACTTTTTGCTAACAAGAAGGAAAAAAAAGTGGTAAATCGTGAAATAAAATTGTACAATTTGGAATTTTTGGGATTATTTTTAATATTAGTGATCTAATACATTTGACTATATTGATTTTGTTTAATATACATATCTTTAATCAAGATTTATTTTTGTCAGACCAAACATTGAACCATGGAAAGGAAATGAGAGGATAAGAAAAAGATGGTTTGGGTTGTGCATGACGATTGGGTCAATTTTAATTTCTAGTTTAGATGGTGGGGGGTGGGAACAATGGTTGAAAGTCTGAAAGTTTCTCTAGCCGTGACAAACACAGAAAAGATAGGGTTGTAAAGTAGGGGCATCTTTATTGCAGTATGGAGGAGAATAAAAAGAAAGTTTATCTTGTTACAATTGTGACCCAAAATTCAAATTTGACTGAAATTGAAACTCTTAATTTGATCGTGATTATGACTTCAAATTTGACTGTGATTATAATGTTGTCAAATTCGATTTTATATGAGATTTATCTCATCTGGAGGAATATCCTCATCCATCATTTTTTGATCAGGATATAATTTTCTGTGTTCATTTATAGATTATTTTAGGTCTATAAATAGGTGTCTAATATTTTGGAATTAGTTGCAACTGTATCACTTTTGTATTACCAATATTTGATTAGTGATATTTTGTTCTTTCTGCCTGTGGTTTTTCTTAATTTGGGTTTTTTACGTTAAATTATGTGTTCTTATATGGTTGATTGATTTGATTGTGGTTTGTTATTGATCTAATTTTGTAACAAAGTGATATCAAAACTGTTGGATCAAACTATCAACGTTTGGTAGATCTCAACAGTTGGATCTGCATCATCATCATCTGCATCTGCTGGTTTCAGGTTGCCCAGCACGTTCAGCCCCCGCCACCACCTTCTCCTCCATCGCCGATGACCCCAACTTCACCATCGGTCTTTGCCTATTGTTTGCACCTTTGCCGATTGGAACATCGTCGGTCGTTGTCAAGCTTTTTGTTGCCGATCTGCTATCTCTTCCACCATCGATCATCGGTTAGCCTTTGCCACCTTGCTCCTCTGTCGTCAACCATCGGTTTTCCTTGTTGCTTGCCATCCGCCAACACAACCACCATTACCGATTGGGTTTTCCCCATTGCAGGAAGCTTCAAGGTTCTAACACACTTAGATTTAGCCCAGATCTGGGTCAACCCAACTCGCTAGGATCCGACCCGCTTCATATCCAACCAGCTATATTAACAAATCCAGTTTTATTTTTATGTCTAGATTTGGTATTTTAGTTCGTTTTCAATTGGGATTTATTTTATGAACTGCTTGCATTATTTGGGGTTATTTAATCTTTATACTGGCTATCATGAAGTATGATATTCCATTATTGGATCAGAATATTTGATTCTCACAATGGCAGATTAAGATGCATGCAATTTTAGACGGATGAATTTAGATGAAAGTGGAGTTATCAAGGGGGATTTATATTGATAAATGCGGAGTTATTAAGATCAACAAAAATATGTTGAGGCTAATCTCTGCCTATGCTTTAAGTGTGGCTGAAGATATCCACTACAGTGAACTTTGTGTGAATTTGGATGGTATTTCCTGTGGTGCAGTTTTGGTTGGTATTTATTAGGAGATTAATTAGTTGTGATTTTTGTTGAAAGAAAGAATTTTAGATAATTCCATATTTGAATTTCATGTTAAGGTAGAACTTGTTACAATTGTGACCCGGAATTCAAATTTGACTGAGATTGTGACTCCTAATTTGACAGTGATTATGACTTATGTTAAGTCTATTATTAAAATCTTAATGGTGGATGCCATTTTGGAAACCAGTACCATTACATTTTAGTAATAATTAATATGTATATTTTATGTAACATAATGGTACTTATTTTTCACATTTACTCTTATAAAAAAAGTAAAGAGTAGATGAATCTTCAATTCTCAATTCATTTCAAATTTTAGGTTCATTCTTTCAAAAAGAGTGTTAAGACCATTTTGATTGTACTTGTTTTTTTATAATTATTATTAAAATAAATTTTATAAATATTAATATCAATGTTCTAAAAAGTGTTAGTCAAGTGTCAGACCGGAGCCTAGTGCCTAGGCGGAGCCTAGAAAAACTGTTATTTTTAGCACATAAACTTGTATTATTTTGTAACATTTGTTGTTTTCTTGCATTATTTTATGCTTTCATCTAATAATAAATTACACACAAATTAAATTATATATTAACAATAATTTAACCCATAAAATGTATTTTTCTTGACCTTTTTTTTTTTCACAAATTTCTCTCAAATTTTTTGGTTGTTGCCCATGTTTTGACCACTACTTTGACTTATGTTTGGTCTCTCTCTCTCCCCCAGATGAGTTCAATTCTTCTAAATCTCTCGTCTCTCTGAAGAGTTCCATTCTTTCCCCCTCAATCTCTCGTCTCCTAGTCCCAGACGAGTTCCATTATTCTCTACTTCCAAACAAGGTAAAGAGCCCACCTCCTTATTTTCCGCTTCTTGGAGCAACGACAGTTACGGCGTGTTCTTGAGCTTCAGAGGCGAGGACACTTCATTTACCTTCATCCTACACGGCTCTTACAAATCACAGCGCCCAAACCATGCGCGACCCGGGTAGGTAGGCAGCCCATGCCACGCTCGACCCAGGCAGCTAGGCGCCGCATGGGCTGCCTAGGCACTGATCGGGCTGGCGGCTAAGGTGCCAATTAGGGCTTAATCACGGCAACCAAGGGCCGCCTAGCGCCTAGACGATCGCCTTGAATGTGTTTTAGAACACTGATTAATATATTAGTGTATGTGGAGATTTTGATTTATAAATTAAATCTGAATACATTACACTCAACACCCTTCAAATTTTATTATGTCACATGTACCCAATGTCTTTGAAATTACATTTACCTCCCATCTATTTAATATGAGTTAAGAAATTTGTCTAAATATATAAAAAAAATTATATTCTTAACCAAAGAGAAGCAGCAACTTAATAAAACTTTAAAAAGGAAATCTATATTTTTGGTCCAATACTTTTACATTTTTTTTTTTGGTGTGATAATATAAATTTTTTATTATTTTAATTACATTGCTAAACCTAATTTTTGAATCAATTCAGCCCATGTAATTTGAACCCTTTTTTTTCATGTGACAATTCAAATTTTTTTATTATTTCTATTACTCTTCTACCTGCATTTTCGAGTCAATTTAATCCTTATATTTTCATGTGTAAAAAAAAAAAAAAAAAGTGAGATGATAAATATACATCATATTTTGTTCACATTAAAGTATATGAGGTTAAAACGAGATTAAAACTTGACTCAAAAATACAAGTTTAGAGGTGTAATTAAAATAATGAAAAGTTCGAGTTACCATACGAAACAAAATTAATTGACTTGACAATACAAATCCAATAACGTAATTGAAACAATGAAAAAAAATTTGAGTGGCCATATAAAAAAATAAATGAAAATACACGAATAAAATTATAGGTTTGGCCCAACTTGAAATGTGGAGGAAAGGCAGGAATAGAAAAATAACCCATTTTCAGATCAATCCAAAATATAATATTAAATGTTCAATCACTTCTTACGAAATTGATTCTCACTAACAAGTACATAACATTAACATTCACAACAATCCCAATACCAAAGAGGCACTTAAAAACCCCTAAATTTTTATCATCAAATACTACTTACAGATGACTTATCTAGCATGAAAGTTGTTTCCCAAATCCAATCCTAGCCGTACGGATAAGTTTTGAAAGGCTTCCATTTCTAAGTCCGTATATGCACAACGCAATTAAATGACATGCTGCCAAGTCCCTTTTTTGTCTCTCACAGTGGCCGCTGAGCAGAATGAATTGGTATTGCATGTATTGTATTGTTGGTTGATAATAACACACTACTACTGCTTCAGCCAAATTATAAGAACTGCCTCCTGCATAACTAAGAACTGAAAAACTTGTTACCGGTAGTTTGTCAAACGCTCAAGGGAATGAAACTTGGGTCGTACTGTGATTAGCCCAGGCCTTGTCTCGTCAAAACGATACCTGCAGGACAGATTTTAAGGCAAACATGAAAATGGAACAGCTGGAGAAACATTCATGTCCTTTTTGTGGGTTGCATGAGTTATGAAACTCACCCATTCTCACTCAGAAAATTTCTAATTGCCGTCGGAAGTACAGCTTCGCCATGGCTATGATTACCTCGACCTGTCAGAGAACACAGACTAAATCAGTGAACCAACCAGCGGTGCATTAGTTAACTACATTAGTTGCTTCAAATCTCAAGTTGTCATTTGAAAGACGTATATGAAAAACAACATATCAAGCCTTAAGCCTACCCTAAATGAACTATAGTTTGTCAGAAATTTTGGTGTTGGGTCTGACAAATTATACGTGGCTATCGACTACCTAACAAGACCCTTCTCCTTTATCCAGGCCTGAAAGAACTATATGTTAACTTCAAGTCTTTGACGCACATGACACCACCATCGAAGAGGCTTAGCCGCAACTGAAGTTCATGAGAATCAAATGTATAAGCTCTTTATGGTCCATAGGTTTGTCTCAAAAAGTAGATCACTTTTGCCAAAAATAGGGATAGGTGAGAGAGTGTTAGAGGATGAAGGCAATATTCGGAGTACAGTTCTCCAGCTGTTTGGTCCTCTAATAATGATATTTGAAAAGAAAAATGCATGACCGCAAAACTAAGAGAGAACAAATAACACAAATGAGTGGAAGGACAAGAACCATCTCCAGAAAGACCTGGAGAAAATGGGAAAAAAGGAAGTTGTACAAACTGTGGTCTTGAGTCTTCCAACTAATTTATCAGATATTAATATGATTTTATTTGTTTTGCACTTGATACTATTGATTGAAAACTATTGGATTACAATCACTAATTAATCATCTAACCTTACTAGCAGATTCAAGAATTAAACATCTAGCCATGAATATAAGGTCCGTATTAATTCTTCTTACTCTTTTTTTTTTTTTCTTTTTGATATACTAATATTCATGCGCAACCCTGTATTCATATATGACTTTATGACTTAAAAATCAGTTCTAAAAAGTATGGCTATCCTCTTCTAATTAAATTTCAAATAGAGGATGGGAATTCATCGTCATTAATTTTTGTTATTTTTTTTAATTACCAGTAAACTTCCTTTGCTTTATAAAAGCAAATATTTTGATGCTTTGAGCACGTTCTTTCTTTTTTTTATTATTTTTTATAATAAACCTAATTTGTTGGCACTCTTTTGTAAGTTAGACCAACATTCCTATTGCTATCAATACATTCCAAAATTTGTCTTTCTCAACTAAAAATTGACAAAGAAAAAAAATACTTTTTCATATGACAACAAATTTTATAGGTCACAGGTTAAAAGAAGAGATCATTTTATATTTCCAAGCATGCACATCATCTAAATAACTTTATGCCTATTGTCCTCCTAAATTGCAAAACAACAAAAAAAAACCTTGCAAATGAAATTTTTCTCACAATAGCGGAGACTATTACCAAATTGACCATTCAAGTTATATGATAATGAGATATAATGCTAACTCAATTCTAGACTTCTATCCAATGAATAATTAATTCCATCAAATCAATCCAATTCATCGCATATATCCATGCATAAGAACACATTTATAATTTTCTATATACATGTCATTAGATACACATATATCCCTGAATAGACATTGTAGGTACAAAAGTATGCAAGTGAAAGAGGCATGAGCAGGACTACACCTGTACACACAGGCACGCATGTTAGATGAAGTAAATACCTGTTATGACATTCAATGAAGTTGATTTCTGCCATGATGATGCACGTGATTCATGCAACTTCTCCACCTCTGGCTCTGTAGAACTTAAAGACTTCCAGGAACGCACCATGGTTGTCCCTTTGCTGTTTATATGTGGGGATGCTGATTGATCCAATGGAAGAAGGGATTCAATCTTCTGCAATCGCTCCTGTAAAGCTTGTACTGCTTCCCTTGAATGAAGACCATGTAAATCCATTTCCCAAAGACCCTTGTTGCTGTTCCTGATACGGAAAATTTCCTTTGCCGCCTTTGCATTAAGCCTCTCAGCAGCCAGCCATTCCTCCTTACCCTTTGTTGAGTACTCTTTTGCAGTAAAGTGATCACCTCTTAAATAAGCATCTGCAGCTGCCCTCGAGTGCTGAGCTGCCGACCTGTTCAACGGACCTCAATATCAATTTATGAGGTGAAATTCAGTTCAAACTAATTGGAAGCCAATGCACATACATTTTTTTTTTTAAAGATGTACATTTTTTTTTTTTGGCAAATAATACGAGGACAAACAGTTGAGTGTTTTGCTTATTTCAATTAGGAAAATGCTATTGGTACACCTTTGTGTACACCTTGGGCTACACAAAGGTGTATCAATGACAAAAATATCCCTCTGAGGCGCATAGAGGCGCGTGAGGTGCATGGAGAGGCGCAGGGTATTTTTGTCATTGATACACCTTGTGTAGCCCAAGATGTACAAAAATGATGTACATGTAGCATGACTCTTTCAATTATTAGAGCTTGTAAAAACCTGTGCAAATTTGTTTATTTTTCCTTTTGATACATAAAAACCCATTTCAAATTTTCTACATTGTTTCTTATTCTTATCCTTTTTTTTTTCCAACCAATATCTGTCTAGGGAAGAGGAAAGGATTATAGTAGATCAGTACCCCAAAATCACTAGAAGAGATAAAGAAGTTATCCTCACTCTTAAGGTTAATTCAGATTTCATTATTCCAACCATATAGCAAGATCGGTCAAGTTTACAGTTATAAACCTTATTATTTATTTTTTGTTTCTTTCCAATATTCAAATTCAATAGCCAAATTCAAAATTAAGAAGGGGTAATTCGTATTCCTCATTTTAACCATATAGCAATGATAGTCCAGGTAGAGTTCTGTCAGCACCTTAGAGCCAACAAGGGTGGTTTTGGACATTGAAAGAAGATTCTGAGAGAATTCTAGGAAGAGAAGAGAGAGAGAGAGAGAGAGAGAGAGAGAGAGAGAATAACAGAATTAGAGAGAGAAAATCAGATTCTTTCATTCCATGATTTGGGCTAATGCCTCAATACATATATAGCCTTCAGCTGTCTCTTCTGGAATGTACTCCAGGAGATGCCTAGCTGGTAACCGTCTAGGTACACCCCCTAACAGTTTGCAAAATTATAAGGATTATTCTACCCTTAGAAATGTGACAAGTTATTGGTATTTATTCTCTGGTTTCTTCCTAATAGTCAAATAAAATATCCAAGTCAAAAATTAAGTGGTTGATTGACCCCATTCTCAATGCATACAACAAATTCCAAGTTGAAGTCCCTAAAGTAGAAACCTAACGAATTTGTCTCTAGGGACAAAATTGTATAAGAATTTACCATCTTTTATCTATACTAATTCTCTTTATATGCTTACCACAAGTTGTTTAGCCTAGGATAAATTTAGGCCAATATACATACAAACACAAACGTTTCCTATGGTCTTCAAAAAGGGCTGTGCCAATCTACATGTAGTTTCTTAGCTTTTTTTCTTTTTAATGATAATTTTCAGTTGGCTCTTTATTAGATGCTGGAATGATAATGGAAATTCATCATGCAGCATCTTTGAAATTTTCAGTATTAAATTGAAATGTCAAGTTTCTTCTTTTTGGAAGAGTAAATCATAATTGGAGCCTAATTCTGAAGTGGAGAGTAAAATTGGTCAAATATATTGTTTTGCATATAATAGAGAATCTCTGTGTAAGGCTGATAATTTATGACCATTGCTGCTACCTCTCCTAATAACCTGCAGAATATCTGACCATAAACATAGGAGGGCACACAGGAAAAGGCCCTAGAAAGCATTAGAAAAAGGAATACATACCTCATCATTCTTATTGCCTCTTTCCTGTGGATTGAATAGGCATCATCCTCTTCCCACTCCGGCTCAATAGGTATAGATGTCATGTGCCCCAAAGTCAGCTGTATATCCATGCCATCACTGGAATTTTGATTTCCGCAAGACGCTTGGCTAGTGGTCAGTTCATTCATGTAATTGAGAGAATATTCAATAACACACCTCGCATCCGCAATATTTGTATGCTCTCCAGAAGAATCACATTTATCCACCTGCAATTTTTTGGGGTTCCTCCACAATTGCTCAGAATTTGATATTGATTCTCTAATATTACTCTCCTCATTATGCTCCAAGCTCTTAGGGGAAACCATTGCCATCAATAAAGCTGAAGCCCTATGAACATCATTATCCACAGCCTCCATAATATCCTGAATCAAGCTTTTGTCAGCCCAGCAGTGAAGCTCTTCTAATTTTGTATACTCATCATTAGTGAATTTATAAGTTGCAGTTGCACTAGATTTGCCAACTTCTAGTGGTTTTTTACCATTCACGTCTGTTAAACTTGGGAATTTCTGAGTAGGTAGGAGCACTGATGAGAAAGGTCCCAAAGGGAGATTATTATTCTGCACAAAGTTTTGGGAAGGCGACGAGGTGATAGCATTTGATAGCAGTGGGTAAGGCTCATCATCATCTTCAAGTTCAAGTCCTTTTTTGTGCTGGTTGAGGTCAAATGCAGCCCAACCAGGTGATTTAGTCCTCCTCCATGACATTTTTGTACTTGAAGCAACAGTAGAAGTGATCATTTTATGCCATGAAAATGACTGGCATATAATCTCTTTTCCGTGTATTAACTCGATAAGGAAATGACTCCTTAAACACAAATCAAGAAAGTGATGGACCTGGCACATGTATCCCCCCCCCCCCCCCCCACACACACACACACAAAAAAAAAAAACAAAAAAACAAAAACAAAAAAAATATATATCAAATAAGTTATAAAATTTCTAATTCATCAAAGAAAATGAATATAGAAACTATTCCCCTCCTGTTATGCAACAAAGACATGCAATTGAATTTTATTTGTAGGGGTATTCCATGCCACATATGAATCTGTAATCTAAAACATGGGGCATCCTACAACTAGATAGTCATATTAAGATACCACTGCATACAAATATGGTAGGATATAAGCCTCATTGTCATATTCACAAATGAAGAAGCAATGATATGGACACAGGCATGATCATGATATGATTACAGACAGAGACACAAGATACAGCCATTGATAAAAAAAATACTGATGCAGATACAACAGGATATGTTATAAATTTTTCACCCTTAAAACACAATAACCAAAAGGTATTTGCTACAGAGAAACGAGAAGACAAAAAGAATAGGAGAAGGAATGAGAGCAAAAAAGTAAGAACAACAAAGGGAAAGAAGAGAAAAGATTAATAACCAATATTTTGTATACTCAAATCAATCATATAAAACAAAATAAAAACCATTATCCACTCAATGTTGGGTGATAAAACACCACCATGTGCAAAAGATGAGTGTAACTGAGATGGTGTGATGCCATACAAGAAAAGATAAAATTAGAGATGAGGATGCTGAGATAGTGTGTGGCCATATAAGAAACGATAAAATTAGAAATGAGGATTTTTGTAATAAGGTCAAAATGGCTCATATGAGGAGAGTGGATGGAATGGAACAAGTATTTAACAAAATGGTAGAGGAAGACAAAGAAAACTTGGTGGGGGACACTTAGGTTTTGATATTAATTATATAGGCTTTACAAAAGATAAGGCCAAGGATAGAAATGAATGGAAGAATTCATGTAGCCAAACCCACATAGTGGGATAAAGGCTTGGTATATTGTTGTTGTAGTGAATCATTTATCTACTCAAAAAACACTACCAACCTAATAATCCAAATTTAACTAGGAAATAAGACCATAAAATTAAAGTAGAAAAAAACTTCCTATATAGCTAAAACCCTAGATAAATAGAATTTACTCTTGATCTCCATTATTCTCTGCAGGTATAATTCTCATCCGGAGAGGATTTTCTATTCCAAAATTGGTATAGTTTTGATGTTTATTTCTGTATCAGGAAGACTTACTGGTTACTAGTCAGTGGCAGACAAAGATGTTATGGACAGGGTTGTACAGAATCTTTTTCCTTATTTTTTTCCTTTTTGTTGAAATCTGCTGCAATCTCTAGTATTGATACTTCATGATGCTGAATAACAATCTACCTGTGCTTTCCTGTAATGCAACAGTGCAAGGAGGGGCTTGAGACAACTTTCCAGTGGAAACAAGTCTCTCTGACCTACCTCAAGTGGTGGTTGATGTTTGTTAGAATCTTCTCATGGGTTCACACTTCTCAGGGTGATGATTATGTGATAATGATGCAGGGGAAAAGAAAAATAAGCAACAGCAAAAGCTATTGGTTAAGAAGAAAGAAGAAGAGGAGGAGAAAATACAATGAAGAGAAGAAAAGAAGCATTAGAGGAGGACAGAGGGGGAAGATAAGCAGCAGTGAGATTAATACTGAGTATTCTATAAACTCAACCAGTCATGTAAAAAATTTCCAGCTAAAAGGCCAATTTGGTCCCTATACTATATGACAATGTCCAGTTTAGTACCTATCCTCTTTTTGGGTTAGTTTAGTACATGAAGTTTTAAAATTGTCCCAACTTAGCACTCATCGTTAGTCAAACTAATGGTCATGTGATGGCAGGTATGAAATTGACCCCTTTTTCAAAAGTTCAAGTATTAAATTGACCCAATTTTTTACTTAAAACAAAGATTTAGATTATTTAGTGCTAAATTTTTACCTGATTACTTTATTTGTTTCTTTTTTCACATTTAAGTAACGGGAATATGCCACATTTAAATTATAAAGGTACAAAACCAAACCAAAATCTAGGGATGTGCAATTCCAGAGGCAATTTGCCTACTTTATGCCTATTAATGGACTAAGTGCGAACCTGAATCCAATCTGTTTAATCGAGTCTAATAGTAAACATCTATGCGATTACTAAAATTTGGATCCGAATATAATTATATATATCATGTACGATCAAGATATGGATAATAGATCAAATATACATATTAAATATATTTCATATTTAATATTATATATTATAATATTTTTACAACAAAGAATATTAAATTAAATTAAATATAAAATATATTATGTAATCTTTAATATTTAAATATGCTTATTATTATAAAAAATATTATATATTTATTTTGATATATTTAATACTATCTATTTAATCTATCATCCATATTCAGACCCTTATGATATATGTAATTGAATTTGGATCTTGGTTTGGGTAATCAAATTCATGTTTAATATCAAACCCTATTAAATGAATTGAATTTTGGTTCAAACTTAGTCCATTGACAAGCCTAGGCAAATAGGCTATGGAGTTGCACATCCATAGATTTAGGTTTAGTTTTATATCTCTGTAATTTAAATATGACATGTTTATATTACTAAACTATGAAAAGGAGAAGTAAAATAAAAAATATATATAAAAATTTAGCACTAAATAATCAAAATTTTTATCCAAGTAAAAAAATGGGGTTAAATTGACACTTTTACTTTTGAAAAAGCAGTTAATTTCACACCCACCATCAATCGACTGTTAGTTTGATTAACATCGATTAATGGTGGCTAACGGTTGATTGATGATGGTACTAACTTGGGATCATTTTGAAACTTCAAGTACTAAACTGGCCCAAAAAAATGATAGGTACTAAATTGGATACTGGCGTATAATACAGGGACCAAATTAGGCTTTTGGCCAAAATTTTCACACATTGAATATTTACATACTTGAATAATCCTACTAAACTAGGAATCCAAATTAAACTAGGAAATAAGAATATAACACTACTAGGACCCGCCAAAGTAGGAAGTAAATTTATAATCCTCTACAATTCTTAAATATCCAGAATCATAAAGTTCTAAAATAAGTAGAGCTCTTGATCTCAATCACCTACAACAGCCAAAAACCCTACTTTCTACCATCCATAAATAGACACTTGGTTCCAAACCTTAGGCTCTAGGTTACAAGCTCTTGATTTTTAGCTTTATGAATGATTGATGTTAAGAAGCTTTAAGGAGAAAAGGCTCAATTTTTCTTCTTGATCCCTCATATTAAGCTAGGTCCATATATATTCTTCATGTTTCTATTAGGTTTTCAAAGTGAAGTTGCTTGTTAGCTTTGTTTATTCAGTTTAAAGTCGCTCAAATAGCACTTAGAACAGGTTTTTACTAATTAGAAGTGGTAAAACTTGAGTTCTTCATCTTGGTTGTGAAGATTCAATGTCTTGATTTGGTATTGTAAACACCACCTCAATATGTTATGGTTAAGCACAGTAGTTCACCTTGTACTTTTGACTGCATCAATTTATTTAGTGTAACTTGATTTCATGCTATTCTTGTTGACTAGTAGGTGACTAACCCTAAATCTTTGATGGAATTCCATTTACATTGGCTCTTGAGTTGACTCAACAGCCTCCACTACCATAGTCAAATACTTGTGTTTGGAGCCCTAAAATATGTTTCTGGCATTGAATTTTATGTTGTTCTAGGCTTCTAGCCTTATTATAAAGCTTGATTGGTTAATTAAAGAATTACAAGCTTCTGTTTTTTTTTAGTTTGCAGTAAACCTACATTTTATTTGGGGATAAATTATGCATAGAATTCCCCTTTTCAGTAATCAATAGATTAGTCTGGATTTCCTCTTTTCTTTACTTGTTAAAAAAGTATATTACTCCATGTTAGGATCAGTGCTTTTCATACTATTTCTTATATTAAGTCACATTTGCAATTTTTTAACGAAATGGGAATATATGAATTTTGAATATCATCAATGAACAGTATAAGTGTGGATCTAAAAGGTGTTCTAACACTTTATTCATTTTGCAAAAGGATAATTTTGCTATGAGTGCAATTTGTGAGTAGCCAAGTATTTGCATACATGATGCGATGCTTGAATTGCATCTGATTCTGGCCACTTCTTCTTAGCATTTGTCCATGTTCTCAGAGATTTATTTAACAAGTCTTATATGGTATGCTGGTCAGAAAAATTCTTACTCATGTATATTGCTCAATCTAATTTGTTGTTCCCTGAAATTCTTTCTTACTCAGGTATTTTGCTTGGCTACATTATTATTGTTTTAGATTCTTGGTTATTAGGATTGTCCTAGGGTAGTCTATTTACAAGAATTGTGACTTGGTTTCTGGTGCTTTTGCATTAAGCAAAGCAGTCTATTTAGATGAACTAAAGGAATTATATGTGCAACCTGCCAATGTCTGGGCCTTCTGGAATCTAGAAATGTCACAGTGATATGAAAATCATGTCCTTGCAATTTGCATCCCTAATTTGTTAATAAACTGCAATATTTTGATAACTCTGTTATCTGTTATGATTTCTAGATCATACAATTTTTTGCAAAAGGTTGTCGTCTTTTTTCTCTGAAATTTTGTATATCTAGAATCTTATGGTTCATGGTCCATTCCTTCTGATAAGTTGCTTGTTGGGCAATGGTAACAAAATTGTTATATTCTAACATATCTTACCGAGAAGAGAGATTCAAGGTTCTTTTGAGAAAGTGTTTTCAGAGATGACTAGCATGCAACTAGAAAATCCATTGCCTTGTTGTTTGGGCTGCAAGTATGTGGGAAATTCTAGTTTTTTTTTTTTTATTATTATGTAGCAGTTTTGGAAGGCCTATCCTCATATTAATAAGTTATACTATAAACTGTTCTAAACTTAAATTCTAAGCAGTTGGTTTAAGAAACACCATAGGATTAAATGGTTTGAGTTGAGCTGACTCCTGCAGCCATGAGAGGTGAACTTAAAAAGTTCTTCATCAATGTCAGGTTCCTAGACCTGACCTAGGGTTTCTTTAGGTATTTAGGAAGAAATCGAGAGAGAGAGAGAGAGAGAACAGAAAGAACAGAGAGAAAAAGAAGGAAGTGAGAAGTTTTTAGAGGGAAAGAATTTTTTTATCCCGCAATGAATTCCCATCCTCCAAGTAGTAGCCCATTTATAGGCCTTCTAGCTTATAGTTGTAACAGTAACTGAAAGGTACAAGTTGTAACGGCAGCAAAAATATTACACCAAAGTACAATGCAGTAATTGCAATAAGCTATAGTTACTGTTATAACCCTAGGGCCAAGTGCTGACTCCCTCACCTAAAATTATATGGCCTAAGTATTCTACCTGCCCCTAAATGACCTAAGTATTCTACCCGCCCCTAAACAAAGGTACATTTCGATAGCTTTGCATGCAATTGATTCAATCTGAGGACTTCAAATTCTGTCTGTAGGTGGGCTAAGTGCTGGTCAAAGGTGGGGTTATATATGAGAATATCATAAAAAAAAGACAAGTATGAATCTCCTCAAATATAGGCCGAAAATGTGATTCATTAGGGCTTGGAAGGTAGCAAGGGCATTAGTTAGTCCAAAGGGCATAACTCTGAATTCATAAAGGCCTTGATTATCTGATATTTCAGCAGGCCTCATCCAATTTTGATGATACCCTACCCTAAGGTCCAGTTTAGAAAAAAATAGTGGCTCTGGTCAACTCATCAAGAAAGTCTTCAATGATAGGGATAGGAAATTTGTTTTTAATGGTAAGGGTGTTGAGTTGGCAATTGTCAACACAAAATTGCTAGGTTCCATCTTTTTTTTTTTTTTTTTAACAAGAAGGACACGGGATGCAAATGGGCTTTGGCTAGGCTGGATGATAGAATTAGCCAGCATGTCTTTGACTAGCTTTTCTATTTCAGCCTTTTGAATCGGAGGATATCTGTATGACCAGATATTTACAGGTTCTGAATTTAGCTTAAGATGAATGGAATGGTCAAAGGGTCAGGGTGGAGGTAAAGTGGTTGGTTCAGCAAACAAGTCCCCAGATTCAGTCAATAGTAGTTGTAAAGAATCCTAGTGTTGTACCTCAGAAAGGGATTGTAAAGTAGAAGTAATTGTGGGCACTGAGTGATCATCATCTGAGTGTGTATCACTGTTAACCACCAATTCTATCCATCCTTCCAGCTCAATAGCATGTATGGAATACAGCAGAGCACCTGAGCCCCTTTTTGCTGAAACATTTTCTGTAGTTTCCTTCCAGTGATCACCTTGCATTCGCTGATTTCTAGGCTCCCAGTTAACATCAACTTTGTCCCTTCTAATTCAAAAGTTACTTCTAATTTGTTAAAGTCAAAGATTAGGGGACTAACTGTCCTTATCCAATCTACTCCCAAAACTATATCACAGCCTCCCAACTTAAAAACTCGCAGATCCACTGTGAATTTGTGCCCTTGCATCATCCATTTGAAGTTAATACATTTGGATCTATTGTACATCTTGCTGCCAATAGCCACAGTCACTGATAAAGGAAAAGTAGTTGTTACTTTGCAGTACAAATCTCAGGTAGTGGCTTCATCCAAGAAGCTATAAGTACTGCGACTGTCAATTAACACCATCAACCTTCTTTTTCCTACCATTCCCTTCACCTTAGCAATTTTACCAATAGGATAGCCTTTTAGAGCATGTAAGGAGATTTCTCCTCCCTCATCTCCCTGTAGGCCTTCCTTGAGAATCTTTGTCTCCTCAACAACTTCTTCCTCTTCTTGTTCTATTTCCTCATCAGTCCTTCCATTTTCAACAACTACCATCTATAGTGTCTAGGACTGAACTTCTCACCACATTTGTAGCACAGTCCTAATTGCCTCCTTTGCTCCATAGAAGGGGATTTAACTAGATTAGGGCTTGTAAAAACCCTAGGGTTCAGATTTCCTCGATTCATCCCTGAATTTGCAATCCTAGCATTTCTTCCCGGCTGCTGACTGACCGAAGGATAGCTTTTAGGTAGGACCTTGTGCTTTCTAAAGATCACCTACAATGCCAACTCCTATAGTCTAGGCTTCTCGACAGCCTGCTTAACAGTTGCAGGCTGCATCATCTTCACTGTCAGCCTCAACTCCTCATTTAAGCTACAGATAAAGCTGAATACAAAATAAGGTTCAGTCAAAAAAGGTTTTGAAATAATCAATAAGGACTTCAAATCTTCGAATCGGATCTGATAATCCATCACTGATCCTTCCTGCTTCAATTTATTGAAGTCCTCTATTACATCGGACATAGTCTTCTCACCAAATCTATCACAAAAATCCTCCACAAATTCAGTCTAGTTTAACTCAGCTCTCATCCTGCTCCATCCTTGATACCAAACATCAGCCATATCATTAAGATAGGCTACTGCTAGATTTACTTCCTGGCACTCAGCTACATTGTAATACTGAAAAAATCGTTCACATCTCCTAATCCACCACCTCGGTTTAACTCCTTTAAAAATTGGTATTTCTAGCATTGGCATCGGAGTATGATGAGGAGTTTGAGAAGGACCTCTAACTTGAATTGTCTGATCCGATACAGGTGGTTCCTCAGCTTCTTGCAAACCAGAGGTATGAGGATGGATTCCAGCACCTGCTAGAATCGAATCTGTGGTGGATCTTGGTGGAAAATCCACTGGTAAACCAGCCTGAGGCAGCTTCAAGAACATATTCAAGAATCCCTCCAGCCTTTGGCCAAAACTAGTAAAATCATCCTTGGCTCCTTTCTCTAGTGTTTGTACAATCTCCCTGGTTGCACCATTTTTGGCCTTGCCACAACTCACCTCCTCCTGAGTCATGCGTAAATCGAACTCCATAGCATCCAACCTCGCCTCCAATTGCTTTGTCTGAGTTCCTTCGGCCAACTCCACTAATTACACCTCAAATTTCATCTTTGAAGTCATCAACCGAGGATCAACGACTCTGATACCAAATTGTCAGGTTCCTAGACCTGACCTAGGGTTTCTTTAGGTATTGGAATAAAGCGAGAAAGAGAAAGAGAGAGAGAGAGAACATAGAGAAGTTTTTAGAGGGAAAAAATTTTGTTATTTCACAATGAATTCCCATCCTCCAAGTAGTAGCCTATTTATAGGCCTTCTAGCTTATAGTTGTAGTTGTAACTGTAACTGAAAGGTACAAGTTGTAATAGCAGCAAAAATATTACAGCGAGTTACAATGCAATAATTGCAATAAGCTGTAATTACTGTTATAACCCTAGGGCCGTGACAATCAACTAATACATAGTCAAGGTAGTACATAAAAGCCCATCTCAATGAGTTCACCTATGTGGGCGGGAAGGCGGGGCTGCCTTCCATTAAAGTTATGGCTAACCCTGGCTATGGTGCATTAATACCGCTCTAAAGGAATGACTGGACAATGGGCCTCAAGCACATCTAGAAACCAACAGCATCAAGTCAAGCTGCTACATCTCAATAAGTAGTCATCGCTTAAGCCAATAACTAAACTGATGATGCCTAAGAAAACAGGAATGTAACATATCAGCTAAACAGGACATGTCACCACTTGACACCTAGTCACCCAAAAGGTTTGACTTTGACCATGATTGGATTCTTTTTCCAAGACCGAGTCAAAATAGATATCAAAGAGAACCAGGACTCTGGTAGAACCTTATCCGCAAATAAATCAAGATAAAGCGAGACAAGGAAACCCAATCCCAATAAAAGACAAGCCAGTGAAGTGCACATGGAGCAGGACAATCAAGAGTGTTATCTATCTAGTACCTCAATTCCAGTCCAAACAAAAGAAAACCCAGAAGACTCAAGCTCAAACCCTCATCTGAGGCAATCCCTAACATCTAGGGAAAAGATAAACACAAGCCTAGTATGGAGAATCAAGGAATGCAATCCAAGTCTCCTTGGTGCCTCATGTCTTTGTCTCCATGATCCTAGAACAATATGGCACCACCACCAGCTTAGCAATTATAGTTCAGCTTCATCCTAAACTTGCATAACAAGGGAGAAATCACTAATCCTTGGAGATAATGGTGGGGTGGTCCACGCTTATCATCATCCTCGTCCAAAAGATGTCAAAACACCTCAAAAGGAGGATCAAATGTACGATCATTCAAACCAGCTTGCAAACCTCTATTCAATCTTTCATTGACTTAAGCATTAAAGTGGCATTCCCAACAAGCCCTCGGGAAATCCTCACTATTTTTGTCCACACAGGTCATTCACAACCAGTTCACCAAATTTCGTGATCCAAGTCTCTTCCAAATCATGTCAATTCAATTGGTGATCGGGTCTTAGTGTCGTCACAAACTTTCTATCAATTATTAGCTATTTTTATAAGGGATAATTATAGAAACATACCTAAGGTTTGCCATAATATTTACTCCAATAAATTTACTATTAACCATGTAGATATCTATTTAAACCATCTTTAATTTAACAAAGATCTTCATAGAGGAAAATTCCGCAAAAATAATCAACACGTCCCAAATAGAGAGAAAGGTATTTGCAAAGTTACAAGTTTAAAAAAAAAAATCATCTGAGGGGTTTTACGTATCTAAACTACCCCTCATAGTTGACTTTTTGATACCTAAAGCCCCTTGAATTTTATTTCTTTATTTATTTTTTGATTTGCAACTTTACCATCCCTTTTCTCTATCCTTGAGAACTGTATTGACTTTTTTTGCTGAATTTCCTCCAAGACAATTTGGACCTTAGGTAGGTGTCGGTTAGGTTAATGGTAAGTTTAATGAAAAAATAACATTGCGACAAATCTCATTGACTAGTTTCTATAAATACACCTTTTTACAATTTCAGTCAGAAAGACACAAAACCATCCAATTATTCCCTTCTCAACTTTCTTCAACAAACACAACTTCTATGAATCTTTCTCTGCTTCTGCTTTTAGCCTTCCATCACTGTTTTCCCTCTTCTTCTTTTTTTTTATGACCCAAGTGTCCGAGTTTAGCCCGAATAATCTTGGGGAGAGCAGTCTTCCCCCCTAGTTCACCCTTCGAGTAAATTTGGATGCGGTCACAACCTATACACATTCGGAGCGGACTTTCGAAAAACGGCTACCCTACACGCGGACCCCACCTTTACGTCGTGTGGACAGGACCCCCAAAGGGGCGATAGGGTGCACCATGACTCTACCTTCACGTGAGTGAGTTGCCTTCCAGTCTTACTGCTGCCCTCTAACAATAATTCTATCTTCCAAGATGCCACAAGAATTTCGAACCTTCGATGCTCTTATTATCCTCCTTGTGCTTTACCGTTGCGCCATGCCCGTGGGGGCTGACCCATTTTCTATTTCTTCTCCCTTCTTTTCCCTGCTTTAGGCTATTTATAGATCATTTTAAGTGCTTATGTTAAGCGGAGACCAAATGAACTTGCCCTTCTATTACGGAGAAAGATAACCGACAGCCACCAGAACAACAGTGGATTAACTTTATCAGGGCCTTATCCTTTCCTCTCGACAATCAGTTGACTATTTCTGCCGAGTCCCCTATAAAACCGCTTCCTTGTTAATTTTAGCTTTAAATCAATAATTTCCAACAGACTGCAGACCCGACGGCCGACAAATACATAAACACCGGAAATTGCCATTTTTATGTTTCATGCTTCGGCAAAGCAAAAACCAAACACCTTGGACAACAAACAGAAACTTTTTCTGCGATTGTGTACAGACCCCAAACAACCAAAGCGGTAAGACGATAACCGAACATGTATGAGCATTAAAACAATCGGATCCACGCAAGTGATTTGCTACAAATAAGCAATTAAGCAGGAATATGAAACATGGGTACCTTCGTTCCCTCAAGTGAAGTCAACGACCGAGCAAGAGAACTCCCTTTCTATTGAAAACCGACGTCTGGTAGCCAAAGCGTGAATCGAATGGAGCGAGCGATCGAAGGATCAGGTTTCTCGGCGAAATACGGCGACGACGAGGAAGAGCGACGGCGAGAATAATGGAAAACCCGACGGCATCTGAATAAGAAATCTTCCATAAAAACAAACACAATTATCTCTAGATACGCTCTGCTTCTGCGCCGAGAGGGACCAGGAATCCAGAGACTTGGAGGATTCCACATATATATAGACAACGTCTTTGCTTTACCGAGTGAAGTACACAATTAGGTATTAAACGATAACCGCAAACCTCAAAGCTATGAGCTGGCTCGTCTAAACCTAATTGGACGGTAACGGAATTAGGAAATCGTTTTTTTTTTTAAAATAAAATAAAATTATAAAGAAAACGTGTAAATAAATAATAAAATATATGAATTTTTTAAATATTTTTTATATAAAATAATTGTTTAATTTTAAAATAAATATAAATTTTATAATACATTTAAATAAATTATGAAAAAAACTTAAATTAGAGGCAGGAAAAATTTAAAATTTTGAATTAAGAAATTTATCTCCAATGAAACGATTTGTTGATATTATGAAATGGTCTTAAATTTTTTTAAAATTGTATAAATAACTTAGAAATATTTTTTTAGTGCTTATTTGTTGTTTAATATAGAAAACATTTTGAAAATACATAAATGACACTTTCGAGATATTTTCCTGCTTCATAGGTGTTATGTATGCGTAAATAAGAAAATAAAATATTATAAAAAAATTATTAAAAATATTTAATAGTTGTGGTCTGATTTTTTATTTTTAAGAACAAATTTAAATAAAATTAAAAATAATGACTGTGTTTAGTTACAACTTTGGAGTATAATTTTTATTCTATCACATCTAGACATGGACATGGGTATTTATTCATTTATTTAAAAAAAAAATCATTACGTAAATTCATTCGACGATAATAAATTTAACCTCATTAATTATTTAAAATATTTATATATTAGTGTTCTTTCCACAAATGCTTCAAGTTGGCTTTTCTTTTTTTTGGTTAACACACTATCATGAGCGTCCTCTATTGCTCGACTCTACAATTTCAGTAGGAGATGTAAATCGAGAAACTCAGCAGCCAGTTTCGATTCATAGCCTCTTCCCGTTGATGTGAGGGTGGTCTGGCATTTTTCTAATTTTTAGGAACGCCCCTAATTGTTAAGTTTTCTCTCCTGACTAGGGTTCAAATACGAAACCTGATAATTCAAAGAACAATACCCAATAATTCTTCCTTTGTCAATTAATCTATACCATGAGTGTAAATTGACCTTTTTTTTACCATTATCATACACTGCCCAAATGAATGTGTTAGTCTGACTATTCATCGGTTGAATTCAAATTGAATCAAAATATGATATAAGCTTAGTAAATAATTAGTGCATTATCTAAACACACATAACTTTATTGGAACTTAGGTTTGTTTGATTGCACAATGTGAGAAAAAAAAATAAATTCCAACTTCTATAGAAAATCATAACCAACCCCTCATAATAACTTATTTTCTTTGATTTTATGAAAAATATGGCATTTTTGTACTTTGGTGAAAAATAAATTATATGAAAAAAGTTGCCAATCAAATAGTCAAAATTGAAATTTGACTAGAAATTTTTTTATTTTTTATGCCAATCAAATACATTTATATATTATTTAGTGAAGATAATTTTATTTATATTGACTAATATAAAATCTTTACAAATTTTTCATAATACCCTTGTTAGCTTAAGTATTGTTAGGACCTCGTTATCATCTTTAATATTAACCTCACCTAGAAATAAACTCAACATTAATTTGACGAGTTTTAAAAATATTTTTAAATAAATAAATTGATCTAAAAATAAATATTCAGTAAATATTGTTTACCCAAATAGGGATGAACATATCAAAAAATTACTAGGAGCAATTTTAAGAGTGCAATCTTGTAATGCACCACCTTTCCATACAATTTTACATGGGGAATTCAAGAAATATTTTTATTTTATATATAGGCCCAATATTTTTTTGAATTTTTCTTTTAGTTCCTTAACTTTTGTAAATGCGACTAATTAGAGTTTGGCATGGAACAAGGCGTAGATCAAACCTATTTAACATGTAAGAATTTAAAATTTGTATTAAAATGAAAATTCGTTACATATCTCAAATTGGGTTCAATTTTTGAAAGTCAAATCAAGAATTTAAAGACAATAATTACACGAATATAAAATATATTTTAGCAAAATCTTTTTCTATTCGACCACTTTTTTCTTTCCAATTTGATGTAGTCTTTGTAAATCTATGGCTAATATGAAATTTATGAAAATTTAGGGGTTATTATATTGTTTTGGGCCCCTAGTGTTGTTTTAGAAAATGTTTGTGTTCTAGTGAAACTCTTAGATAAAAATAAAGTAAAGATAAAATGTCTACAAATTTAAGAATTAAAATGTCAATAGTTAAATTAAAAAAACTATAGGTTCACGTGAAATACTAAAAAGATAAAGTGAACCTAAACTAATTCCAAGATAATTACAAACATAAGATTCGTGTTTTTCTTCATATAAACCCACAAGTGAGAAATGACTAAAATAAACAGATAAGAAATACCCAAAATAGGTTATAAAAAGTGTCAATGTGTGTCACCGGTATTTCAACTTGCATTCTCATGCATAATTGTCTTGTTATTGCATTTTGTTCGTATGATTAGTTCATGGGCATTCGAGTTGACAGTAAAGAGAACACTGATATATCTTAAATATAAGGAAAATAGTACGATTGGGTCTGTAAATGTCTAAATTGATTTAAATAAACTTAAGTTGAAAATGATAATAAACTCGATTGTTGGGTCCGCAAATGCTTGGATTGTATTTTGGTTGATAAATCATGAATTGGTGAATTTTTATAAATAGTGTGGACAAAATGAATATTTTGGATGATAAATCATGAATTGGTGAATCTTTATAAATAGTGTGGACAAAATGAATGGGATCTTGAACTGGTTATGTAAGGTGTCTTGTTGGTATTAGAAAAAATTAAATATAAACGCACTGACCTCTAGCCATTATTTGTATGAAAAACATGTATTGAAATTGACTTGGATATTTCTAATCAATTAGCCAAATGCACAATGATGGTGTATGCCCTCGGATCTTGAGTTGATTAGGGACCCAAACTGTTTTTAATGTATATATGACTATATTCTTTTCCAATAGGAGAACCCTCTAGTTATAAACTAAACAATGTCTATTTTATTCAAAACTAACCCCATCAAATTAGTTTGAATTCAATTTAAAAAGCAATTATCATTATTTATCTAGTGGATAAATATTAAGAGATAATTCTTTAATGGTTAAAATGATGTTTCTTAAATAAGCAGGACCACATAATGGATAATTATAATAAACAATAATTAAATGTAATTAATCTAATAGATAATTACAGTCTCTCACTTGGTTCATACATTTTATCTGACAAAAGAAACACCTTATATCAATATCTCCTTATTCTTAAGAAAGAAATTAAATACATGAATCATGGCAATAGGTCCATTAGAACTGAGTATTACCTTCCATGTATCACAATGCATCTAATTCCTTTCCCACAAGTCCCAATGTGATAACACAAATTCATGAATAAACCCTATGTTTATTCAGGTCCAAAATAATTTGTTATTCTCAAACATAAATATGTACACTCAAAATGAGAAATCAACAAACAACTAAATAAGAGTTTCATTACATCAGCAGTTGTTCATACAATTAAATCATATCATGAGACCAATTCCTATTCGCTCTACATGATCCTTAAAACTCTTAAGTTGCATGCCTTTAGTTAAAGAATCAGCTATCATCAATTCAGTGCTAATGTGTTCTATGATCACTTTATTTTCCTTACCACGTTCATTTGTGACTAAATACTTAATGTTAATATATTTACTTCGACTACCATTCTTGTGGTTTTTAGCCAAGGAAACAGTAGCTGAATTGTCACAATACAACTTAAGTGGCCTAGATATAGAATCAACAATTCTAAACCCTGAAATGAAACTCTTTAACCATACACCGTGCGATATACCCTCAAAACAAGCAATGAACTCGACTTCCATAGTAGAGGTAGAAATTAAGCTCTGTTTGGCACTCTTCCAAGGCACGGCTCCGCCAGCTAACATAAAAATGTATCCAGATGTTGATTTTTGAGAATCAACGCAACCAACAAAGTCTGAATCTGAGTAACCTTCCACGTCCAAATGATTAGTTTGTCTATACATAAGTATGCAGTCTTTAGTCCCTTGAAGGTAACTCATAACCTTTTTAGTAGCCCTCCAGTGGTCCAAACCTGGATTACTCTAGTATCTTTCCAACATTCCCATTGCAAATGTAATGTCAAGTCTTATGCAAACCTAAGCATACATTAGACTTCCAACAGCTGAAGCATACGGAATGTTATGCATTTGTTCCCTTTCAAGGTCTTTTTTCGAGTATTAGTTCAAATTGAATTTGTCACCCTTCATAATTGGTGTTACACTCGATTCACAATCTTTCATCCGGAATCTTTCTATTTACAACCAATGACTCTAGCCCCTTTAGGCAACTCGACAAGATCCCAGACTCTATTAGTTGCCATGGAATTCATCTCATCTTTCATAACATCATACCATAATTTGGATTCATTGCAACTCATGGCTTGTGAAAACGTTTCAGGATCATTTTTAGCACCAATGTTATAGTCAATTTCTTGAAGATACACAACATAGTCATTAGGTATGGTTGATTTCTTTATTCTAGTTGATCTTCTTAATGTTGTGTTAATATCCTCCTAATGAGTATCTTGCACAGCTGGATATTCTAGATTGCTATCAACAGCTTGAGGAATACAAAAGACCAGTTGTATAACACTTATTTGATCTTGAGGGGTATTATGAACTTCAATCAGTCTTTCACTTGAAATGGGAGTTAGAATATCTGAATAATCTTTCTCAGAAGAGGCCAAATTTTGAGATTGATTACTCCTACTAATCAAGTCATTCTCAAGAAATTTTGTATTTATTGATTCCACAATCCTTGTGACATGAGATGGATAATAGAATCTATATCCCTTGAATTCTTCTGCATATCCAATGAAATATCCATTTACAGTCCTTGGGTCTAGTTTTCTTTATTGTGGATCATAAACTCTTACTTCAGATGGGCATCCCCAAGTGCGTATATGTCGCAAACTCAATTTTCAATCCTTAAATAACTCAAATAGTGTCTTAGGGACAGCCTTGGTTGGAACCCAGTTTAATATATACGCAACCGTTTTAAGAGCTTCAGTCCACAAGGATTTAGGAAGTTTGGAGCTGTTACCCCTCACCATGTCCAATAATGTTCGGTTTGTCATTTCAGCTACACCATTTTGGTCCGAAGACCCTGGCACGGTGTATTGAGCCACAATCTCATTTTCCATGAGAAACCTAACAAATGGACTAGGTGCCTATCCATCCTTAGTGTATCTTCCATAATACTCCCCACCTCTATTTGACCTCACGATCTTAATTTGCTTACCACATTATTTCTCCACTTCTGCCTTGAAAACCTTAAAGTCATCTAATACAGTGTTCTTGTTATGAAGTAAGTAGAGATACATATATAGTGAATAATCATTAATAAATGAGATGAAATATTTCTAACCATACGAGTTCATATCTGGACT